>NW_022147299.1:201021-236616 GCF_002938485.1 Sitophilus oryzae
CTATGATATTTATCTTAAATATATTTTCCAGATGAACTACCCTATCTGAGGGTACCTCTGCACACAATAATAAAATTAACACCAGTTGCATATGGTTGTAGAGTGGAACATATTAAACTGCCAATCGATGCTGTGGATACCCATCGTGCCAAACCTAAGGTATGTGTTTCTGATACTTGGATATAACTATTTTATTTGCATGTACGTAATAACATTACTTAAATCCACTGCTATCTTACGCTCAATATTGATTTTTCTGTCTATTAACACAATATTAAAAACTTTTTTTTTCTCCCAAAGCAAATATTAATAGGCATCGACCATTACCGAGTTTATGTCACCAATATCTTTTCTATATATTGTTATCAGCGTACTGCAAAATACTGAATATTTTTTTTATCCAATATTTCATTTTGTTTTTTTTATTAAGACTTTGGATAGTTAAATATTTAAATAAAAGAAGTTGAAAGTCTATGTTTAATTATAATAACACGCAGTAAAATACACATCAATGTTTTAACCAAAAGCACAATAATTTTCTTGTTACTTTTGGATTGTTCTAATCAATTAAAATATTTTGGATAAAAAAATTGTAAGCCCGCGGCCACACATAAAGCGTTTTTTGCGTTTTTAGCGTGAAGCGTCTTTAGCGACTAAAACAAAATAACAGGATTATATAGGAATGGCCCCACCAAAAGCGTGTAACGTTCGGCGTGTCTCGCAAAAAAAAACGTAAATGAAAACAAATAATTTTGTTTTCTGTAGCGTCTTTAGCGACTTCTTAAGTTAAGGCCCCGTCATAGGCGGACGTTATATTTAATAATACAATAAAAATAAATTAAATAGTATGCATTTTTTTCATTTAAGGGTATTATCTAAAAATATTTTTATGGAGAATATCTACTGTTTAGGAAGATTCTATTAAATTCAAAAATTTGAAGGAAACGTTTGAAAAAGTATAGTTTGAAATGTTGAAAAAGTAATAAATTAAAGAAATATTTTCTTACGCTTAAAAAAAATAGTTTTTATGCATAAAAAGTGTTTTTTTCTGCGTAAAATTTTTTTTTAACAAAAATAAATAGTTTTTGACGCGTAAAAAATAGTTTTTTACACATAAAAATTTCTTTTTTTAGGGTAAAAAAGTTTTTTTTTACTAGAAACAATAAGTTTTTGACGTGTAAAAATTAATTTTTTACTTCTAACAAATAGTTTTTTACACGTAACAAACAGTTTTATACGCGTAAAAAAATAGTTTTCTACCGTCAGTAATAAATAGTTTTATACGCGTAAAAGATAGTTTTTTAAGTGTAACAGTTTTATTCGCGTAAAATAATAAAAATATTTTTTACGTGTAACAAATGGTTTTTTACACAATAATTTGATTCACTTTTACAAAATTTGTATTAAAATATCAATATTTTTGATAAACACGTGGACTGCACACAAATACACGTCGCGTCACTACGTATTTCTAAGCCGTTAACGCGTTTCGTTACAACTAGCTCGTGTGTCAGGGCCGTCTCGCTAGCTCGTATGTCACGGCCTTGAATTCCCAGCGCGCGTAAACAAGTTTCACTCCAAAAAGTTTCATAAATCATATCCTAAAATTGCGTTAGCAACTAGTAATATTTACTATTCTATTATATAATTATAATTATTTATTATATTATATTATAATTATAACAAGTAACCACAACACTACAAAATAAAAATACTATACACATATAAACTAAAATTTGTAAAATAAATGGCAAATAATAATTATTATTTTTACACACGCCACTGGTACTAGCAGTAGATTGTGTTTGTCGCCGAATATATGCCCCGGCCCGTCCACAATTCAATCCCGGCATCTTTTATCTTCGTCTCTTCAACGCTAACCGCGCCGATCTCGCCTATCTCTTTCTCACAGGATTGATTGTTGAACGGGCCGGGAGTCCACGAGCTTGCGACGTTACTAATTGATATCTTGATAGAAACTGCAGACCTGCCGCGTTTTTTGAGTGTTTTTAATTGACACAAATCTAAAAAACTCTGAAAACGGTAAAATCGCAAAGAGCGATTGAGACGCAAAACGCTAAAAACGCTTTCTGTGTGGCCGTGGGCTAATATTTATATTACAAACAACGTCCAATACTATTCTTTAATAGATTCAAGCATTTTTTTTTAAATTCAGAATACTTGCGTTAATTTTAAACTATACAGTAAAACACTATTTGGTTTAAATAAAACAACACGTCTAAACACAAGTTTTTAATAAATTTTAAAACTGTTTCAGGAGCCAGGCCAACAGATAACTGCCAAATAACGAACTTGGCAATAATCATAAAAACGAATTATAATAATTCTATACTTTTTAAATCGTGTACAATTAACTAAAAGTTGGTCTTCATGTGCAATTTGGTCTGGATCCTTAAGCATACAGGGTGTTACAAACTAGAATTCTAACTATTAAAGGTGTTAATTTACAAAGTTTTTCGTTTACATCTTAATCTCTTCTTAAAAAAGAGAAAAAATTAAACCAAAATGTGCTATTTATGCCTCCTAAAATTTTAATTTGCGTCTGTAACATTTCAGGTAAATATCTGAAATAGTTAAAGCTTTAAAAATAATGAATTAACTTTAACAAAAATACATTTTTAAAACATTGTAGTATTTTATATAAAACAAATATTGAGTTAAGTATATGTAGCTACAAGGTTTCTTAAGAACATATTTAGATTAACTTAAATATTATTGTTCTATTTTGAAACACACTGTATAAGAATCTTTGAAATAATTGGCCGCTTTTATTGTGCTTTTCTTAGTTTAGTTAGTGGTAGTTTATTCACGCACAGTTTAGTATTTGTGTACGTTTAAGTATAAATAACTCATATTATGTTTAGAGATAATTATCAACAAATATTTTTGACATGACGTATTGAACTTTAAAAGTAATAAAGATCCTTTTTAGTTCATACCTTGATTTATGTTTTATTAAATAGTAATAAAAATAACCACTCATAATGCCAAATTAATCATAAGACCAAGCTAAAACCAGCTAAAACTGTAAACTAGTTTAATTTTAAAATGCTTTAATTTTAACTTTCCTTTTCTCTTTTATATGAGTGCAATCTCTTTTTTGTTGTAGCACACCTGCTTTATTTTCTTTGTTCTTTAATTATATACATTTTTCTTTTTTAAATATTTTTTAATAATATATAAAATTTATGAATATATCTATATTAAACAACACTTTATTTTTAGAATTAGTTGTTAGTATATATTCAAAATACTTTCATGTATATAAAAAAGTTGTTCTATGGTTAAGAGGCTTTTGGCATACTTATACAAATCAAAATTTATTGTTGCTATGGCCACATCTCTACTAATAATATCTTCTATGACTATCGTATTACGAGTAATAATTTGCAATAAAAAAAATATTAAAGCAAAAGACAGTCGTTAAATTATATATTTTTTTAATTTCTCGTTGAGCTTATTGTTGTTTTTTGTTAGAACTAGAGTTAAACCGTTACAAAGAAAAATACTTCGATTTTCAAAAATTGATGTATTGTTTTCCCTGTAACGATTTATAAAATTTACGAAAAAACAGAATATTCGTAGCAATATTGCGTCTTGATTTTTAGTGTTGTGTCATATAAAAATTTTCACAATAATTATAAATAGATGTGGCCCTAGTATAAGATAAAATAAAACCCATCCTTAGTGGTCGATTAATGCCAATAAAAAATAATAGTTCTGGGGAAGTGATAAAATTTAATTGTTAAGAAATTGTCTCTCTAATTTAATCAGTGTGAATAGAGTTATATTTTATATCCTTACATGTTTAATAGGTGTAAAAGATTTTACACATTGATTAATATTTTAGCATATCTTAATTCAACTAAATATTAACAACAGTAATGTAATAACACGTTTAATAATAATTTTAGAACAATTAACAAAAAATTTTTAAAATATATTTGATTGTCGTTTTTGGCATTAATATTTGAGAGAGAGAGAGAACGCGTTTCTATTACCACTGAATTATTAAACATATTGGGACATTGATACACACAATTGGGTATCTTTTTAAACAGTGAATCATATAAAATAAATATAGTATACAGAAACGTTAAAAACCCCTACAAATGTGCTAATTTCTGCTTTAAGTTCATCGGACCGAAGGAAACAGCCGAATTTGACGACCGGTTTCGGGGATTTATCCCCATTATCTTTGTGAATCCTTCGATCTGACAAACCAAACGCAGAAATCTCACCTAAGTACCAAAGCTACTACTATCTACATGTTCTCCCTAATCTTTGTGAAGTTCGAAAAATGCCCGCTAGGGGGCGTTTCTCTGATAACCAATCAGAAAACAGGGTTTTTCTTAAAAATATGCAGGTGAACAGGTATTTTATATATTACTATTGTAATTATCGATAAATTTGTATTTTTTTTTTGATATAGAGTGTTTTGCTCTATCTCTTAAAATAAAGTGGTGGGGGAATGTTAAACATGCTTTTATTAAAATACGGATAACTCTGGTTTAGGTTACCCGATTTAAACAAACTAGGGCTCGTTTAAAAGAGTTTTTCTTCCTTAATGATCTCCAGTATAAATTTTGTGTCCATAATTTTTTTCGTGGCAGCTAGAGGGCGCTATTTGACATCATCACAGATATTGCGCTTTTGCATAAAAAATTTAAATAGGAGGCCATATTTCTCTTTGCACAGTTAAATACAGCACAAAATTTCCAAAATTTCAGCGCAAACCGCAACTTTCTATCTTCTCTCTAACCGGAGATATTAAGAGAACAAATCATGTTAGACTGCCGCTTAGGATTATATGGTCTAAAATTTATAGTAGTAGGTTAGAAAACAATAAGAGATAAATTGGTTACGACAAAATATCAAAACATATATTTTAATTTCATTGTAATGCCATTTGATTGTTATTTATCCATGTTCGTTCTTGATTCGACCCCATAAATTAAAACCCAGGCATATTGAATTTGATGACCTAGCTGGCGATGGAAATATGCCGCTCTAGCGTCTCTATCTACTAAAGTGAGTGGTATCCAAGAAGCTCCACACATTCATAGCAACATAAGCGGCACAACTGCATCAACTACACCAACCGCATTCATGCTGATTAAATTGCAACAAATGCAATTTCATCATGATGGATCCCCTAACAAAATTGGCAATTAATTTCTTAGAAATTATGGATAGTTCATTTCATTCAGATAATTAAAAAAGTCCAATCATTCGTCATCCTCCAAACAACTCCTGCCAAACATTTACTGACCAACGGTCTTGGTGCTGAACTACTTTCATCTGTAAAATCTCTACTACTACTGCATGATTTGGACCAGAAGTGCGTATTGTTAAGATTCGCACTTTAGGAGGTATATGAAAAGTGACCCAAACGTCATAAACTTTATAATATAATAATAAATAACATAAACAACAGGTAAAACACGAAAACAAGTGAAATCAAGGACGAACTTGGATTAATTACTAAATGACGTTACATGAAATATACCTATAGTTTTCGACCATACGAAATTCGGCCGTTTTCTGTTAAAAGCAATATGGCTGCACACAATTCCTAGAAATTTTAATAAAATTATTGTTTGTCCGACTTTCGGACATTTTAATCTGATAACTACCTACGTATAATTAACCAAGAAATTTGTAAAAATTATATGGATGGATGATAATGTTACATAAACACGTTTAAATATTTATGACGTCATTTTTTTAGGAAAACGCCCGAAATTCGGATGTATGAAAACTGAACTTAAACGTTTTAATATTTTGACGTTGTTCGTTGACGTTATACTAGAGATCATTAAGGAAGAAACGCTCTTTTAAACGAGCCCTAGTTTGTTTAAATTGGGTAACCTAAACCACAGAGTTATCCTTATTTTAATAAAAACAAGTTTAACCTTCCCCCACCACTTTATTTTAAGAGATAGAGCAAAACACTCTATATAAAAAAATACAAATTTCTCGATGATTACAATAGAAATATTTAAAATACCTGTTCACCTGCACATTTTTGAGAAAACCCCTGTTTTCTGATTGGCTACCAGGGAAACGCCCCCTAGCGGACATTTTTCGAACTTGGAAATAATTTCCAGCGATTTCTCTTGATCGATTTACTTATTAAATTTTTTTTTCCCAAAGTTATACGATAAGTAGTTTCTGAGATACAGCCGGCGTCCATTCTTAGTTGGCCACCCGGTACATTGAAGAAAAGAAGTTTCTTTTAAAATACCATTCCCTTTAATGGCCAAAAAAATCAGTCAAATATATTTTAATATATCCTGTACTAAATGTTCTATAATTGTTAGCCCTAGGCCTGTAATCGTTAAAATTATAACTCATATATTCACAAAACGAATGAAAATGTTTACCAAAATCTGAATAATATCTATTTCACTTTTAAATAAATAAAAATACTTAGCATATGTCTGTAAACTTTTTATCTATATTAATGATTGTAGTACCTAGTTTAGGATGGTGATTGTAGCACACACATTATACACAAACATATTTATAGTACACTAACACTTATTTTTATATCTATGTATAGTTTAATGCAATAATTTAGTTTTAATAAAAGCAATAACAAACCACCTAAAGGCACCTTGACACTGTACCTAATTCAGCTTTACACTATGTCTACTATTATTTTCCTTCGTCCTTTATTTGAACAAAACACAATTATTTACTTAAAAAACTCTTTTTAAGGTTCCCGGAGATTTGGAAGAAAAGTTCATATTGAGGAACAAAAAGAAGTCGGGCACATCAACTTGAATTGACTGCCTAGACTAATTGATTGGTGCCTGAAATTGATATTCTGGGATCTACACTCAATGTGATTATTATTACTTGGTTTATTGAGTATCTAACCAAACTGTCCAAAAATCAATATTTTAAGATCTATTTGTTGTCATGTATTTAAATTGAAAGTGCAGTTTTATATCAATTTATTTAGAAATTCTTATATTTTAAGTGGGGGTTCGCTTAAAATTCAACTTTGAACCTTAGTAATTTGTAGCTGTGGTAAAATTATACCTGTATATAAATTGTTAATATACTTTTATTTTATAAATGGTCTTTATTAGGATGTTGTAAGTTTTAAATAAAATTATTGTAAAAGTCGAGGTATTGTTTCTTTAAAATATATTTAGATTTATTTAGAAGACAAATATCTAACATTGTGACAATATCCAACAGAAAGAAAAAAATATTTGTTTTCAATATCAAAATGATTAGAATCAGCGCATCCGCACATAATTGAAGACTCGAAGTAAATAAGTTCCAAAAAAATCTGTCATGTTTTATTTGTAAAATGTCCTAATAGTAAAAAATGTCTATACCTATGTGGCGGATTCATCTATCCAAAAAAATCCTTATGGGTTTTTCGCCACTGCACTGCAAGAAAAATCTACAAAATAAAATAGTTATTTTTTGTAAACACTTCTGCGTTAAACCTAAACGGACGCTGCTTGTCAGAAGTTGTGTTTACAGTAATAAAAATTTGCCTAACAAAGAAAAAAATGCTTAACGTTTCGGAAAGTTTTCTCTTTCCGTCGTCGGAAGCAAAAAAATACAATGGATAAAGAAAAAAACTATTTAAAATATTTAAATTGAACTATTCGAGAACACTTTACTTTTTAAAATAGATACGTCTACAAGAAATCGTTGACGTTCTAAACTAAATGTTCTTATTATCTATTTTAAAAAGTAAAGTGTTCTCGAATAGTTCAATTTAAATATTTTAAATAGTTTTTTTCTCGATTCTTTATATTTTTTTGCTTCCGACAACAGAAAGAAACTTTCGAACGTAAACATGCCCTGCGGCAAATGGTAAATTACTGTAACCACAACTGACAAGCAGCGTCCGTTTAGGTTTAACGCAGAAGTGTTTACAAAAATAACTATTTTGTTTTGTAATTTCTTGCAGTGCAGCGGCAAACCCATAAGGACCCACTTATCCCCTAATAGTAAAAGCAACGTTTGGAAAACAAGTACCTATTTTAAGAAAACTGGCTCTTTGATATATTTTTTACTATGCTCTCTGGAGCAGGGGGCAGGCCGTCTGGCTGCCGATATACAGGGTCCGCAAATAGTGCGTCGGGCATTTGTAGCTCCTAAAATAAAAAAAAAACTTGAGAATTTTGTTTAACTGCAAACCTAAAGTATGTACCATTATGTATTTCCGGAAAATATTTTAACTTCTATAGGGTGGCTCAAAAAAGTGTGAGTGGATCGGGATCATTTTTTTTAAATGGAACACTCTGTATATTATTGCATTTTTGGCTTACTTTCAGATCACTTTACGTAATTCTAAGATCTGAGTAAATCGGTTTCAATAGTTTCAGAGATATTAAAAAATAAATCAAAAATATATATTTTTCAACCCTTCTTAAAAAAATATTAAAAATACAAGAACTGAAAACTATATTAGATATTTACTTTAGATGGTCTGTTCTTACTTTGCTATAAATATGGTCATCGTAAATCATACAGAATGTTCAATATTTTACGCCAAACTTTCAAAAATATAAAATAATTTTACTTCGTTTTTTTAAATGGAACACCCTGTATATTATTTTTTTTATTTGATGGAGAATTAAAAAACGAACATTTTGTGTATTTAAAGTATTTCAAAATTTTTAATAGTTTTCCGGATACACGCAGTATTATTTTCATATGGCGCTTTCAATGGTAAAATACGTGAGAAAAATCATTGGGTGGCTTTGATAAAAATTTACTGTGGAAAATGCCATATGAAATACAAAACCGGGAATATCTGCGAAACCGTTAAACATTTTGAAATACTCTAAATGCAAAAAATGTTCATTTTTTAATTATCCATCTATTGAAAAAATAATATACAGGGTGTCCCATTAAAAAAAAACAAAGAAAAATTATTGCATATTTTAGAAAGTTTAGCGTAGAATTTTGAACATCCTGTATGATGTACGATTTCCATATTTATAGTAAAGTAAGTACAGACCATCTAAAGTAAATATCTAATACAGTTTTGATTTCAAGACAGTTCTTGGTATTATTATAATAATTTTTTTAAGAAAGGCTGAAAAATATATAATTTTTATTTATTTATTAATATCTCTGAAATTACCGAAATATATTTACTCATGTCTTAGGTTTATGTAAAGTGATCTGAAAGGAAGCCAAAAATGCAATAATATACAGGGTGTTTCACTAAAAAAAATCATCCCGATCCACTCACACTTTTTTGAGCCACCCTATAGAAGTTAAAATGTTTTCCTGAAATACATCCTAGTACATACTTTAGGTTTGTTACAAAATTCCCAAGTTTTTTTATTCTAGGAGGTACAGATGCCCGACGCACTATTGCTGGACCCTGTAGACGTTACGTTCACTACTGTGCATTGAAAGAAGTTTCTATATTTTTATTTAGCCCTTTAAATACTAGTATCAGGGGCGCATATACGGGAGGGGTAATGGGGGTAATTACCCCTCCCAGGAAGAAGTTTTAAGTGATAAAATGTCGTATAACATAAAAATTCTTATAAAATAAATTAATCATACCAATCAAAATAGAAAATCCAGGCCAATCCAAGTTTATTTTTTCCACGGCTACAATAGGTGCCTTTCAGAGAAAATTTAATTTAAATTTTGTTCTTTATTTAAATAATTTTGGTGATTAAAAAAAAATTATTTAATACTCTACTATCAGAATACCGCGCTGGCAACTTTTGGGTCGGCATTTACATGTTGGAAGTAAATCGCATAAGGATCTTATTAAGTCGGAATGAGAGAAATGCGACCGACCGACGCGACGCACGACGGTGTGCTGTGGCGACGTTGCCGATACGCCTTTCCCTATCAAGTAAAGTAAAATCACGATCGCAAACCGCTTATTTTTAAGACTTTTTTTTCAAGAGATAACTAGATAAAATCATTAGGTTTGTAATGTTTCTGAGCATCTGAAATGGAATTATAAGGATATCGTTAGGGTGTCATTTTTTTTATAACGAGAAAACGTCAGTAATCGCGATAATTTAAGAACTCAACACATAACAGGCCATAACTCAAGAACCACTTTAGATATTGAAACTTTTTTTTATTTTCAAGATCGGATATTTTACAATATGTTTACATAAGAAAAATTCGGTTGTTTTTTCCATTCAAAAATTGTAAACAATCTATCCATTTACTTTTAGAGCATAGCAATTTTGAGCAATCGTGTAATTTTTTTATTGATAAAGATTTTGATATACTGTCTACAAAGAAAATACAGCAGAAATATTAACAAAGTTCTTGAAAAAACTACAATCTATTATTTCTAATAGATTTCCAGATATCGATTTTTGAATTCAGAGTTCTAATAGCGCGACCACTATCGAACAACCACTCAATTCCACTTATTTTTACCAAAAATGCAAGTGTTTCTAGCTTGCACTTAAAAAAATTCAAGCTATAGGGAAAATTACGACTCGTTAATAAATAAACAAATCAAGTATCACGAGACGTAATTAAATCGTGAAGCTGAACGCATGACATACACCTTTCCCTAGAACTTTAAGTACTGACAGAGGTATTGATTAGGTCGACCGCTCAACTGCGACAAATCTGCTATATCCCCTTCCACGTCTCTTAGCCATGTGCGTTTGGCAACGTGTTTACTATCCTCTCTTTGTTCAGTACATTATAAACGCATTGTACTCTTCTTACATACGGAAATCTCGACCCAAGACTAACCTTTGCCAGCCCTTAGTATAAACGAAAATAAAATAAAAAAAAAGTTTACCCCGAGCCGGTATTGAACTCTGGACTTCTCGCTTTATAGGCTGAAAGTTTTCGCGCCGCGCTTTGGAAACTTATTTGATTTATATTCAAAACTAGTATTTAACGGAATAAATAAAAAAAATATAGGATCTTCTTTCAATGCGTAGTAGTGAACGGAACGTCTATCGGCAGCACTGTCTCGCACGCTGTTCCAGAGATCATAGCAAAAGATATATTAAAGAGCCAGGGGTGGAACTCTGTAACGAAATAGCGATCGATAGCGATGAAGAATACTGTCGCTTGCCGTTTAGTTTGTACAGCCAAGGTCAGTATTCTTTATCGCTACCGATCGCTATTTAGTTACAGAGTTGCCAGCCCAGCTTTCTTAAAATACTTTCTCGAAAACGTTGCTAGCTCTTAGACTATAAGTTCCATAACCAACAATATACACATATACAGGATGAGTCTTCAATGTGCTACTTAAAAAAATGCAAATATTTTCAGGGTTGGTAGATTTTTTAGGTAGATATATATAGGCTGGTAGGCTCTTTACCGTTTTTCAAATAAGTCCAAAATATCCGAGTTATTTTACTTTGAAAATTTCCAAAAAAGTAATTTTTCTTAAATTTTGACTACTGGATCTTTTCTGAGTTCTTTCTTGCAAATTTAATCTACTCCCTATGTTGCAATAATATATAGAAATTACGATTTTTAACTAAAAATGAGAAAAAAAAGTCCAAAAATTACAAATTTTAAAAAATATTTTTTAGCAAAAAATATTAGGTATATTATACAGTTCGTCTGGTGGATCTGTGTCTATGAAAGGAATACGGACAAAAAACATTTAAATAAACAGTAATATATTTTATACGTCGACTTGACGAGTACGTCACCGCAAATCGCTCCGCCCACTCATTTTATTGGCTACTTGCAAATTTGTCGAATTTTTATTGATGGGACGCGTCGTCTAATTTTTTACGAAAAACATCGAGAGAAAATCGTTTCCCCTCTCACAGATACCCAGTAGCCACTAAACGGACAGACGTACTGTACTACCAGTTAAAACATTTGTACTTATTTAAGTAACACCCTGTATAATAATGAACATGACTTTCTGCTTCCAGCAATTAGTTTGTTTTGCTCAAAGTCTAAATCGTATGATCTAGGGTTTTGCGTGACACTGCGGCCACAAGCCACTATTATAGCTCAAATACCAGGCGAAAACACCATATTATAGATATCTATGGAAAAAAATAATGACTCCCATGAGGGGTAAACAAAGTGACCAGAAAAGTGACTATATCATAGATAAAAGAAAATAATCTACTGGACTATATTCAGTTTCTTACCATAACCATGGCGTTTCAAGACTGGAATGACCGGAGTCCCGGAATGGAAGAGGCCTCTACGGATAGAGCTAATGGAGCTATTTTTCGCCCCATTTAAATTGTGTTTCTAAAATGCACAGTTTCTGAGATATTTAATTAGAAAGATTTCGATTGTCGATTTTCTGGATATACCCCTTGAACAAATTCGAATTTTTTATTTAGTAACTTTTTCTATTTTTCTGACCTGGTACGGTTAAAAGACGTTAATGTAAGAATTCTAAATGAAATTTGACCCCCTTTTTAGGTTATGTTGCATTTAAAAAAAATGCCGAACATGAAGTAAATCCGTTTTTATTTTTTTCCTCACCCTGTATGTACTTTTTTGACAAACTGGGGATACTAAAAAATTAACTAATCCGAACTAAACCATCTGCATCGATCCACGCCCAAAGTTCTTTCAAATCGGAATAAGTGAAAAAAGCTCGATTTTGGCCGGGAAATTTTTTTGATAGCCGTTACCAGGTGAGAAAAGTGAAAAAAGTTAATAAATAAAAAAATCGATTTTTTTCAAAGGGGTATTCCAGAGAAATATCTCGGACATTGTGCATTTTCAAAACAGTTTAAATGGGGCGAATATAGAGCTTTACTAGCTTTATCTGTAGAGGCATCAGCTACTTAAGCAGTGCTACGTAGCTACTTACCGTTTCCAAGAGGATTAAAAGGTAGGTAATTAAAAGTTTGTAGAACTGTGCCACCCTAGGCACTCACGGCCGTAGTGCAGTGTCCCCCACTTGGGACCCTCTTTTAGAAAATACACCAAATACATAACCTAGATGATTCTTATAGAAGTGTTATGTTCTAGTAGTTATATTCCCAGAATCCATCAGGCTAAAATTATTTATTTTAAAAATAGACTATGCATAGCAAACAAGTATTTGTATTATAAACCATTTATTTCTGAGAGAACAAACTTTTATCTGTTTCATAAAAATTGGACGAGTAACTGGTATTCTTTTAACAATTAACAAAATAATACTTTATTTTATGTACAATGTGACGTGATAAATGAGTACCAGTTGACTCGCCCCTAGATACAAAATTAAATTACTTCTACAAAATTAAATATTTTGGTACAAAATATTTTCAAGTTATCTCTCAGAGAACTAAGAGAAAGAAAAAAATAAATAAATACACTTGTTCACTACGTTTATCTTTCGCGATACCATCGACCACGTGGCTTCCGGAGAATTCGCGGAGACTTTGGAGACGTCATTACGCGCCTCTGGCCTCTGCTTTCGTCGCATCGGCCGTACCGTTCGTTTTAATGGAACGGCTCGGTTTCTTTAATAACGCTAGTTCCACTACTGGCTAGTTTTTCACAAACACAAACGGTTGCATTGTACTATTATCCTAAGTTCACTATTATCTACTACCCTGTCCGAATCGAAATCATCAACGTCGCCCGTTTTGTGGTTGTGATTTCCGTCTCCTTCCGTAATACTGTAGCAATCGCCGTGTTCTTCACCGTCTTCATCATCGGTGTCCGCATTGTTTAGATCGCCGGCCACGCTTTCGTTCTCGCCTTTCAACACCTTCCTTTTCTTTACCTTGGGCAGCCAGTCTTGTTCTTTCTCTTACTGGGTTTCCTTCCGGTAGGCCCCGTTGTACATTTTCTTGACGATTTTTTCATTCTCTCGGATCTTAGATTGTTCAAACAGGGTCATTATATCGTCCACGTTCAGTCTGCTGTCCTTAAAACTTGCATAATCTGGATCTGTTGTCGGTTCCAAATTTAGATCTACGTCTTCGTCGAGTAGAGCGTCGAATTTCTTCCATGCGAATATAGCGTTAAGAGACGAGGTCTATTTTCTTCGGTTTCTGAGGAGTGGGGACTTTCGATGTGCAACTGGTGGTGCCGGTGTTGGTTTTTCCGGAATGGTTTGTAACGCCGGAGAGGAGTTGCCCGTGGCCTCCCTGTTCGAAGTCGCCTCTTTCTCTGATGGATCAGACTTAAAATAGCCAAGGTGGATGCATGCTGTCTTGGAGATTTTCTGGGACTTCGTCCTCCGCTGGATCGTAGGAAGTAAGGCCAAACATTTTCTTCATCTTCCTACGCGACACCTCTCAAATGCTACTGGCTGTTTTGATTTCAGAACGTCATTTGGTGTTTTAATTATTTTTATAAGTTATGATGCAAAATATTTATTTAAGAGTTTTTTGAAATATGCGGGAAAATTTGAAGGAAAATGTAATATTTCAATGTTTTTGTAAGAAGAGTTCATCCTCTATGATCATGAACGTGCTTGTGCATAAACTTACTAAAATATATTACTTATTTTTAATATAGGCTATGCATATCAAACAAGTACAAGTATTTGTATTATAAACCATTTATTTCTGAAAGAACAAACTTTTATCTGTTTCATAAAATTAGACGAGTAACTGGTATTCTTTAACAATTAACAAAATAATACTTTTATTTTATGTACAATGTGACGTGATAAATCAGTACCAGTTGCCTCGCCCCTAGATACAAAAATTAAATTACTCCTACAAAATTAAATATTTTGGTACAAAATATTTTCTAGTTATCTCTCAGAGAGAACATGAGAAAGAAAAAATACCAAATACACTTCTTCAATTACGTTTTTATCTTCGCGATACCCATCGACCACGTGGCTTCCGGAGAATCTGCGGAGACTTTGGAGACGTCATTACGCGCCTCTGCTTTCGTCGCATCGGCCCGTACCGTTCGTTTTAATGGAACGGCCTGTTTCTTATTAACGCTAGTTCCACACACTGGCGAAGTTTTTTCACAAACACAAACGGTTGCATTGTACTATTATCCCTAAGTTCACTATTATCTACTAACCCTGTCCGAATCGAAATCATCAACGTCGCCCGTTTTGTGGTTGTGATTTCGTCTCCTTCCGTAATACTGTCGCAATCGTCGTGTTCTTCACCGTCTTCATCATCGGTGTCCGCATTGTTTAGATCGCCGGCCACGCTTTCGTTCTCGCTTTTCACACCTTCCTTTTTTCTTTACCTTGGGCCAGCCAGTCTTGTTCTTTCTCTTACTGGGTTTCCTTCCTGTAGGCCCGTTGTACATTTTCTTGACGATTTTTTTCATTTTCTCGAAACTTTAGATTGTTCAAACAGGGTCATTATCGTCCACGTTCAGTCTGCTGTCCTTAAAACTTGCATAATCTGGATCTGTTGTCGGTTCCAAATTTAGATCTACGTCTTCGTCGAGTAGAGCGTCGAATTCCTCTTCCATGCGAATAGCGTTGGCGACGAGGTCTATTTTCTTCTTCATCGGTTTCTGAGGAGGGGACTTTCGATGTGCAACTGGTGGTGCCGGTGTTGGTTTTTCCGGAATGGTTTGTAACGCCGGAGAGGAGTTGCCCGTGGCTCCTGTTCGAAGTCGCCTCTTTCTCTGATGGATCAGACTTAAAATAGCCAAGGTGGGTGCATGCTGTCTTGGAGATTTTCTGGGACTTCGTCCTCCGCTGGACGTAGGAAGTAAGGCCAAACATTTTCTTCATCTTCCTACGCGACACCTCTCAAATGCTACTGGCTGTTTTGATTTCAGAACGTCATTTGGTGTTTTAATTATTTTTATAAGTTATGATGCAAAATATTTATTTAAGAGTTTTTTGAAATATGCGGGAAAATTTGAAGGAAAATGTAAAATTTCAATGTTTTTGTAAGAACAGTTCATCCTCTATGATCATGAACGTGCTTGTGCATAAACTTACTAAAATATATTACTTATTTTTAATATAGGCTATGCATATCAAACAAGTACAAGTATTTGTATTATAAACCATTTATTTCTGAAAGAACAAACTTTTATCTGTTTCATAAAAATTAGACGAGTAACTGGTATTCTTTTAACAATTAACAAAAATAATACTTTATTTTATGTACAATGTGACGTGATAAATCAGTACCAGTTGCCTGCCCCCTAGATACAAAATTAAATTACTCCTATTATAAAATTAAATATTTTTGGTACAAAAATATTTTCAGTTATCTCTCAGAGAACTAAGAGAAAGAAAAAATAAATAAATACACTTCTTCACTACGTTTATCTTTCGCGATACCATCGACCACGTGGCTTCCGGAGAATTCGCGGAGACTTTGGAGACGTCATTACGCGCCTCTGCTTTCAAGGTCGCATCGGCCGTACCGTTCGTTTTAATGGAACGGCCTGTTTCTTATTAACGCTAGTTCCACTACTGGCTAGTTTTTTTCACAAAACACAAACGGTTGCATTGTACTATTATCCCTAAGTTCACTATTATCTACTACTCCTGTCCGAATCGAAATCATCAACGTCGCCCGTTTTGTGGTTGTAGATTTCCGTCTCCTTCGTAATACTGTCGCAATCGTCGTGTTCTTCACCGTCTTCATCATCGGTGTCCGCATTGTTTAGATCGCCGGCCACGCTTTCGTTCTCGCCTTTCAACACCTTCCTTTTCTTTACCTTGGGCCAGCCAGTCTTGTTCTTTCTCTTACTGGGTTTCCTTCCTGTAGGCCCGTTGTACATTTTCTTGACGATTTTTTCATTTTCTCGAATCTTAGATTGTTCAAACAGGGTCATTATATCGTCCACGTTCAGTCTGCTGTCCTTAAAACTTGCATAATCTGGATCTGTTGTCGGTTCCAAATTTAGATCTACGTCTTCGTCGAGTAGAGCGTCGAATTCCTCTTCCATGCGAATAGCGTTGGCGACGAGGTCTATTTTCTTCTTCATCGGTTTCTGAGGAGGGGACTTTCGATGTGCAACTGGTGGTGCCGGTGTTGGTTTTTCCGGAATGGTTTGTAACGCCGGAGAGGAGTTGCCCGTGGCTCCTGTTCGAAGTCGCCTCTTTCTCTGATGGATCAGACTTAAAATAGCCAAGGTGGGTGCATGCTGTCTTGGAGATTTTCTGGGACTTCGTCCTCCGCTGGACGTAGGAAGTAAGGCCAAACATTTTCTTCATCTTCCTACGCGACACCTCTCAAATGCTACTGGCTGTTTTGATTTCAGAACGTCATTTGGTGTTTTAATTATTTTTATAAGTTATGATGCAAAATATTTATTTAAGAGTTTTTTGAAATATGCGGGAAAATTTTGAAGGAAAATGTAAAAATTTCAATGTTTTTTGTACAGTTCATCCTCTATGATCATGAACGTGCTTGTGCATAAACTTACTAAAATATATTACTTATTTTTAATATAGGCTATGCATATCAAACAAGTACAAGTATTTGTATTATAAACCATTTATTTCTGAAAGAACAAACTTTATCTGTTTCATAAAATTAGACGAGTAACTGGTATTCTTTTAACAATTAACAAAATAATACTTTATTTTATGTACAATGTGACGTGATAAATCAGTACCAGTTGCCTCGCCCCTAGATACAAAATTAAATTACTCCTACAAAATTAAATATTTTGGTACAAAATATTTTCAAGTTATCTCTCAGAGAACTAAGAGAAAGAAAAAAATAAATAAATACACTTCTTCACTACGTTTATCTTTCGCGATACCATCGACCACGTGGCTTCCGGAGAATTCGCGGAGACTTTGGAGACGTCATTACGCGCCTCTGCTTTCGTCGCATCGGCCGTACCGTTCGTTTTAATGGAACGGCCTGTTTCTTATTAACGCTAGTTCCACTACTGGCTAGTTTTTTCACAAACACAAACGGTTGCATTGTACTATTATCCCTAAGTTCACTATTATCTACTACCCTGTCCGAATCGAAATCATCAACGTCGCCCGTTTTGTGGTTGTGATTTGTCTCCTTCCGTAATACTGTCGCAATCGTCGTGTTCTTCACCGTCTTCATCATCGGTGTCCGCATTGTTTAGATCGCCGGCCACGCTTTCGTTCTCGCCTTTCAACACCTTCCTTTTCTTTACCTTGGGCCAGCCAGTCTTGTTCTTCTTTCTCTTACTGGGTTTCCTTCCTGTAGGCCCGTTGTACATTTTCTTGACGATTTTTCATTTTCTCGAATCTTTAGATTGTTCAAACAGGGTCATTATATCGTCCACGTTCAGTCTTTTCGTCCTTAAAACTTGCATAATCTGGATCTGTTGTCGGTTCCAAATTTAGATCTACGTCTTCGTCGAGTAGAGCGTCGAATTCCTCTTCCATGCGAATAGCGTTGGCGACGAGGTCTATTTTCTTCTTCCTCGGTTTCTGAGGAGGGACTTTCGATGTGCAACTGGTGGTGCCGGTGTTGGTTCTTCCGAATGGTTTTGTAACGCGGAGAGGAGTTGCCCGTGGCTCCTGTTCGAAGTCGCCTCTTTCTCTGATGGATCAGACTTAAAATAGCCAAGGTGGATGCATGCTGTCTTGGAGATTTTCTGGGATTTCGTCCTCCGCTCGTCGTAGGAGATAACGTCAAACATTTTCGTCGCCTTCCTACACGACGGACGTCTTAGCTTCTTCTGGAGGTTGTTCTTCTACATTTGTTGATACAGTGGACAAGTCACTCAACTTGCTATCTTCATCCATTTGTTCTACTTCTGGATCTTCCTCTTCTTCCTTTTCCTCTAGCACTGAGTCGGACATTTCTACGCTTTCTGCAACGTCTTCTGTAACTGGCTCTTCAGAAAGTTTCTCAGTATGGAGTCTAAGACACCATTTAGATTGCTTTGTATGCACTAAAGCACATTCTAGGATCTAAGGGTTTTAAGTGCGATATTTTGCATGGCAAACAAAATCGTTCCAAAAGTCTGAAAAGGAATCAAACATTTATTGATTGAAATTTTGAAAAAATCGAAATATTACTTACAATTTCGACTAAACGGATAACGTTCTTCCGATCTATCTTGTCTCTGGAAAGTCTTGTACCATTTTTCATTTTCGGAACGGTCTCAAAAGAAAAAGTGTAATCGTTCGCGTTAATTTTCAGTCTGTCGATGGCGTCCTTCTTTCCTCCAAATCTTTTTTCGATTTTCACTGTAACTTCGCCATTGGATTTTGTTGGTACAGGTGATAAATAGGAACCGTGATACCGTAATCTGTAAGAACTGAAAAAAGTTAAGAAAACTTGTTGACTTGAGGTGATGTACCGCCGACCTTTGTCGACAAAAATAAAACACTGACACATAACACATATTGATTAATTAAATTCTGATAATAATGAATTAAAAAGGGGATGTTAATCAAGATATGATGAAAATGTTCTTTCTGTTTTTAATAAAATAGCTAATTAATATAACAACTGTTTTTTATTTGATGTTAATACTAAAAATGACTGGTAGAATTAGTCTAAGCAAAAAATAATGGATTATAAATTAATTTGTTCAGCTGAATTTTTTATTTAGGTTACTACATTTTTTTTAGATTTTACTACATCTTTACATTTTGTTTTCTGTTTACTTGCAGTACACAGAATTTACAATTTAAAAATTACAGGACTTGAAATAGGACAACTATTTGAAATTACTTTCAGTGTCCATTTGTCTACCAATCTACATACTTAAAAATTATGTATGAAATATATCTACGTAGGTTGCCTTTAAAGATTTACAATCGCTTGTTTCTTCAGTTGTACTGGACACGTCGCAACTATTCTATTAGGGGATCGAAGAACGTTAATGTTACGAATGTTAATGCCGAATGGTATAAAACAATTTGTTTGCCAACGGTCTTCGATGAAATAAGGAAAAAGAACTAAAAACGTCGCATCATTCTTTAGTCCAGTCATTTGGTATGGTTTGGTTTTACCTGGAAAGTTTTCCGGGAGTTTTGAAAATTGGTAATTTTATAGATTTTGATGTGCTCTTTCTGAATTTCAACTTTGCCTCCTCGTATCTATGCCGTTCGCGCCGCCATCTTGAAAAAATGGCGCCTAAAAGAGGTTTTTGACAATATCTTTCTGACTCATTTTACAATAAAAATATTTATATACAAAATGAAACTAGAGAGAATTTGCTACAATTTATGCAATAACCTTTTTTTCGAAAATTCAATAGTTTTGGCGTACGAGCGCCGCAAAGTGTACTTTGGCTTACTTTTACGTTTGGCAACTCTTGGTCATTTAAGGAGAAAAACATCGAATGAATGTCTCATTGTCCGTATTCACCAGATTTATCGCCTAATGAGTTTTTCTTATTCCCCGCTGTCAAACAAAAGATGCGCGGACAGCGATTTTCATCGCCTCAAGAAGCTGTTGAAGACTTTAAAAATCATGTTTCTACGATATCAGCTTCAGAGTGAAAAAAATGTTTTCAGAATTGGTTTGAGCGTATGCAAAAATGTATAGACCTTAAGGGCGAATATTTCGAAAAAGCTATAAAACACTTTGTTTCGAACTTCTTCATTTCTGTTTCTTTTATTTAGAAATAAAAAGACTTATATTGGTTAATAGGAAGAAGATCTAAACTGTCGCTAGAGAAGAAAAACCATAGTTAATACCTAGGAGCGACATATGGAGCAGAACTCTGAGGATGCGCTAGTAAATCAAAAATATATTTTTAATAGAGTTAATCTAAAATTCTACGGATGATAACAGACGCACCATGGTATATCTCCAATCATACTCTACATGAAGACTTAAAAATTCCGTACGTCAAAGAAGTCATCCAAACTCGGAGCAAAAAACATTTCAACAGACTACATGATCACACTAATACAATACAATACAGTCTCTACTTGAACCAGTACCTATAAGAAGACAATGGCCATCTGATTTGAAAGAATATTAGGAGGATTTTTCGCTGGAGAAGACCTCATCACGTTAACTGGAGCGTCACTGGTTTTAAGTCATCAAATCAGCCCATAGAATTTTTTTGTAATTATTCTGATTGCTAATAAATCCTTAAAAAATTTAAAATTAAAATTTCTGTTATTTCTCTTTTATAAAACTTAAAAGCAACCCTACGTAAATAAAGGTGTAATGGTATTCAATAGAATTGTGTATTTTTAGAGTGCTCTCAAATGAATTTTAATTGAAATTCTAAACCCATTTTCCAATACATTAACAGATATATTAGGGCACAATAGATCGCAGTGATTAGGGGGGTTAATCACCCAACTCATTCTACCCCAATCATCAATCATTCTACCCCAGATATATTAACCAATCATTCTACCCCAGATATATTAAAACAAAAACGGGTTTATTAGTAATAAAGGCAAAAGAAATAAGGCACAACGATCATCATCTACGTGATCTGTATTTTAATGCATGCATCAGAGATAAATATAAAATAGCTCCGGTTGACAGACAGAGACAAAATAAAAGCGGCATACAGTGTTTCCGGTTTTTACGTTTGTTAGAAAATGTGTGTAGAAAAAAATAAACTATTTTAAAAACTTTCATGTACTACTGAAATGAAGATAATATATCTAAGCTAAATATAAACTATTACAGCTGGTAAAATTATTAAAATAATTGTAAAATAGAGTTCCAACCCTAGATGCAAAATTTTTCCTAAACGCCTAACATACATGTGATTTTCCATTGAGCTGTCTATATCACTGTCTTATAGTGCATATTTATACATTGGCGCGCTGCGCCGCAAACGCGCGGCACGCGCGCACCGTTTCGCCTCTATTGGTACGTGTTTTCAGGTTGCGCGCGCTCTGCGCGCAAACCGCTTGCCGCGAACCATCATCTCATGTCGGTTTTTCGACGCTCTGCTTTGTTTGTTCGTTGTTTAGTTGGGACGGCCGGTGAAAACACCGCGCTTGCTTGCATTTTATTAGTGACTGTAGTGTATTTTCTTTGAATAGAATTCTTTTGTGTTTTTCTTTGAATATTGTTTATTAATGGAGTGTTTAAAGAGTCGTACTACTCATGATTAAAATTGCGTAGTTCTTCTCGGACGATAGAGACATGATTAACGACTAGACGAATGTTCATGGGATTTTGTTGGAAACAAAAACTGCAGCGCGCGCCGCCTCACCAGTAATGTCTGTGCGAAAATTGCGTTAAAATCCAGAATTCACGCAGTTTTTCTATGGGTGTATATACTTAGCCATTTTAAAGCCCTGGTAGTTTTATATTTTTTACGTTAAGACGAGGGACAAAGGTAGTTGACTACATTATAATTAGTTGACAGACGACCAGAAAGAAATGTGGTTTATCAAACCGCGTTGGTGGTTCAGCAATATTGTATAGAAAAAATGTTTCAACTCACTTTTAATTTAATACGAAGTTAATATACAGGCAAAACCAAACTTATAAAATGGAATTGCTTTTTATTTCTGACTAAATTTCCTACAAGGATAAAAATTGGTATACAACTTTTAAAGTTTTTTTTTTTTGTTGTAAAATAAAACATGATAATAAAGAATAAACGACTGCCACGATTTATTTTCTTTTGGATTTTGTGTTCAGTAGTAAAATCCCGGTATTTGGATTATGGTCTTATGGGAAAAATTGTACTCTCAACCCGACAAGGAATGTCCCAGAGAGACGTAGCAGAGACAGTAGGCGTTACCTAGGGTGTTGTATCGAAAACATGCAAGATACTTGGAATTAGGAACAGACAAGGATAGGTCCAGACAAAGTCGTCAAAGTCACAACCGAACAACGGGAATACGCCTTGTGTGCCAAATTGCTAGAATAAATCCTAATGTTTCTCATTCAGAGCTAGAAAGATAACTTCTGGCAGGTACAGATGTGAACGTTTCAGTTGAAACCATAGAAAAAAGGCTTTGTGCTCGAGGGTTTTACAGTAGGAGAGAGTTACGGACCCCACAGTTATCTCGGCAAATAAAATTGACCGGCTAAATTGGTGCCTTCAACATCAAAATTGGACAACTGAGAATTGACAAAATGTTCTTTGATGAGACCAGAATTGGCTAAGATCAGATAACCGCCATCGGAATTTGGGTTCCCAGAGCTCCAGGACGACGAGCGAGACTTCAGGCTGCCTAATCTGTACCAAGATATATAGGAGGAACTGTAATGTTACTGTTGTGTGGGAGGTATTATACTGGGAACAAAAACTCCATCGTTACCACTTCAACAAACATTAACAGGTCGGAGGTATCTTGATTGTCTTGATTTAGTGCTAGAACCAATTGTTAGTTTTTGGAGAGCTGCAATTGATGATAATTTTAACTTCTTGCACGATAGTGCACCTCCCCAAACCAGCAGAGTGACTAGAGAATGTCTTGAAACGGGAGGTGTCATAGTTTTGGACTGGCCTGCATGTTCACAAGATCTAAAACCTATCGAACTCTTGTGGGACTAGCTCAAAATAAGGGTTAGAGCTCGTAGAAACAATCCAGGAAATCTTACACAGCTTATTGATGCAGCATTAGCAGAATTGGAAAACACACCCCAAGACAACATTGATACTTAAATAAGAAGCATGCCAGCGCGGATAGAAGCATGCATAAGGGCTAGAGGTAGGCAACAAGGAATGGCCAAAATTAGCTCTTAATTTTCTTTTTTGTTTCTGCTTTTTGGCCATTAAAAGTTTAAATCTTAATTTTGTTTTAGAAAACAAAAATACCATTTGTTTATTTTGGGAACTGATTATTTTTTTTATTGCTATATGGATTATTTTTCATTAAAGTCATTGGTAGGGACTGAGTTTTATTAATAAACTTCCAATTTTTCATACGTCTCAAAAGTGTGAAAATAATAGATGATTCCATATAAAGTTTAGTTTGTGTATATTATCAGCACTTGCACGTTAAAATTCAGACCACCGATTTGAATTGCAGACTGGTATGATGCGCTGTCTTAATATATGGCCACTAAATGAATTGTATTCCATAATTACTAACCTTGACCCTAGCGTTTCAAATTTGTATGCGCGATTATCCATTATAAAAGCTTCGGCATGACTTCTTCTTTTCCGCCTCTTTCTACATTCCGATGAGATACTGTCCAATGAACATTCCTCTTCAACCTTGAATTTATCCGGCGGTTTAACTTCTTCAAGCTCACTCGAAGATGTTACTACAATTAGAACAGGATAATAACACTACTTGTTCTTTCAATAAAATTACCGCTACTTTCAGTTGGTTCAGATTCGGTCTTGACCTCATCTTCAGTCTCATTTGTCTCATCCTCATGGCCCTCTTCCTCATCCTCACTCGACTCGTCCTTTTTAGGGAACAAAAAGTTTGTTGCCTCATTATTCAATTGAACTAGCTCTGAAAAATTCCCAAAATCGAAGGTAAAACGTTTAATTTTTTCTATCAAAGAACGTATTACCAGAATTTCGAAGTTTTTTGAATTTGACAATGAGTCCTTTATCAGTATCGTTTGTTTTTGACTGCTGCTGTTTTGTGGATTCCTTGTCCTTTTCATTTGAACGAAGTTTGTTTGATAGAACTTCTACTTTGTAATATGTCTTATTATCTGATACTAGCCGTTCATCTGCCGAAACTCTCTTAGATCTGTTAATACACGACCTTTTTGGCCGTCCTGAATCCCACAATTCTTTATCGGTTGTCAGCGACGTGAGTTTCTGAAAGGACATCAATATATTCAAGGGTAGTCAGTCGTGATTATTATCATTTTCAATCATTAGTAATATTAATAAATACTACTTAGTTTTAAAAAAATCATTTTTACTATCATGTTTACGAATAGCTTTGTTCGCACAGAGAAATATCCAACCGGTTCGGTTGTCAGTTTATCTCTACGCATCGTTTCCAACTGGTCTCAAACCTGGTTGTGGATTATAGTTCTGTGAACGATCAATCGAAATCAAATTTCGATGAGTAAGTGCGCGAATGACCCGTAACAATTAACTTTGACAGTTCATTTCACTATTTATTTATGAGGAATTGGAAGGAAAATAAAATAAATATTTTTCTTGTGTTGTCATAAATTATTATTCTTCTCTCATTAAATTTGATTAAGTCTAAAGTCAAGAAATTCTGGTACAAAAATTGTTCCTATTATAGAAGACTTCAAACGTAACACCGTAAGTTCGAAATGTATGATTAAATATCAGACTGTTCTGACGATTAGAAATCAGTTGGAAGCTCCTAATTTTTGTTCTGCGAACGCTGTATTTTTGCTTAGGAATCAAAAATATTGCTTTTGCAACACCTTTAAACATCATGCAACGTAGTAATCGGGATAGGTTGTAAACTATTTCTAACTGCTCTGCGAACGAGAAGCTAATAGATCATAATTCAACAGACATGCCTAAAAGAGGGAATATAAATCTACACGTCATGCAAAGTAATGTAATATAATGAATATACCAGGCAATAAAAAAATTTTGCAAATATATTAGTTTGGTTGTTTTTTATCGAGAAAATTTGAAAACTAGATTAAAAATTAATTCATTAAACATATATTTCTCAATAAAAATAGCCTTTTAAGATATCAGCTAACTGAAATATTTTTAAGCAACTACTTAAATGTATATTTTTTACATAATTATTTAAGGTTTAAAGTATTATATTATGGGTTTTCAGTGTGAAATTAATTCGATTTTAAATATGAATCACAAAGGCCTTTGCGGTTTCAGTGGTCACTGTGGACAGCTCAAATATATGACCCACTTATATAACTGACTGACACTGACACTAACTTATATAACACTTATTAACAATGCAATAATTCTACTATTCAATATTTCTACAGCTACCATATTAAAACCAAGTTTTTAAATTTATTTACTACGCATTTTAAAATTCCTTCAAAATAAAATATTATTTTACTAAACTTATATAAACAAGTACAATTTACAAACTTAACTAAAATAATATATAAGATCTTAGAATATTATACCATATGATTTTCAGTTCAATATTAAGTAATTGTCTTATGTTATAACCAATAGATAGAGAGATACAAAGAAATGCCAGGTTGCTGGTTGCTGAACCATGAGACATAACTTATTGAACGATTAAAAATTATAATGACTAAATGATAAGTCTGAGTTGCTCACTATAAATCTTCCACATATTCCATAATTTAATTTTAAAGTTCTTACGGCTAACTAAAACTAGAAAAATACTACTCGTACATATAATCATATGGCATAGGTATCTTTTGTCTTATATATTCCAAATTATTTCAAACCAAATATAAAACCACCGATTCCGAAGTTACATGTAACTAATACGAAACTTATACTGATTTACACACATTAGAATTCACTTTGTTTCTTTGTACAATAATTGTCTAGTATATTTGGCTTCTATTAGCCTTAAGACGGACTATGACGCCTCGTGTACTTGGGAAACAATTGTGATTGGCATACAGGGTCCGACGATAGTTAGCCGTCTGAGCGCGCCATTATGTTTAAGCGTTGGTGAAATAAGATGCGCAACCTCATAGGCGATTTCGTAGCATAAAACCTGTTCGAGATTTAGTTTAGCTCTGCCGCCGCTGCGGCTGATAGTCGTTTACAGCGCGGCGGATAAAGAATACTGTACCGTAAGTTCTGCTTGCAGTCGACAGAGTGAGTGGTTGCCGGAAACAGTATTGCCAGAACTACTAATAAATCCGTAGATTTACATATATTGGGTACAGTACGTTAATAATATGGATTTTCTATTATGTCAATATCATCATTTCCGAAGCCAACTAAATGACCTTTTTCGATCATACGACATATTCAGTACCTAAAAGAATTTTTATTTTTGTTGTTTATTCTATATTATTTAACACGAATACATTTCAATACATAAACGCGGATTTTTCATCCAAGATATTTTTCGTCAAATTACAGATATTACACATTTTTAATATGGGGCAACACTGTCACTTTCAGTTCCACATCGTCTTTGAACTGCCTTAGCTGGCCGAATTAGAGAAATAGAATTGGTTTTGCCCTAAAAGGTTAGTGTCTCCACCCTACAACATTTGAAAAGTAAGGAGAAACCAAATTAGCCTTGTCACAAATTCGCCCATTAGGTTGCGTATCTTCCCAATTCTTTTCAATCAACGGTTTTAAGGCTCAATTCAAAGAAAAAGGAAATTCTGTTTGGCGATCGCTCAACGTTACGTCATCATTATTTATAGAGAAATATGCGTTTTAGGGTGTGTCTGAAATCAGTTTATACTGTTTTAAGTATTAGCAAATTTTTAAGTACGTTCTAAAATTATTAAATGAGTGAGTTCCGTTTTTATTAAGTTCATGTAGGGCTTAAATTCTAATGTTAGACCTTTATTCATTTTGATGGTCAGATAACTTATGAAAATGCACTTGATAATTATACAGCAAAATACACTTTAATACTCTAGAGGTTCACAAATACTACTGGTAGTAAACAAACTGTGGCAAAAATTTTCTATACTCCGCGTATAGTGATGTTGGTAGCGAATATTTCATTCGAATTTTTGCAGGGAAATTTGAAGGAAATTTCCGAAATATTCAGTCCCAAAATCGCGAATATTCGCAAATCCCAATTTTGCAAAATTTCTTTTCAAAATTCAAGACATTGAGTAAAATTTAACGAAATTATTTAATCAAGTATGCCTATTCTTAAATCAGGAAGAAAGAAGAATGCTTCTCCGCCTTACAAAGATAGAAAGGCAATATGGCTCTTAAAACGAATGCATTTTGCCGGGAATCTCTTGGACCCCTGTTTCCTGGTAGAGCACCTTAACAATGAAGAACACATAGCCGCTATGGAATTTATCAACATTATCACCAACAAACATCCTCAGTTTGTCAATAATAAAGAAGCCATTCATATTATATCATACAGATGTACAAATTATTGCGCCAAATCGGGTTTATGGGCTCTCGACTACGTTTGGATGTCAGTTAAAAATGTAGACTGTCTAAGTTGGTGGCAAGCAATATGTAAAAATACTCAGTTGAAATATTTAGCTGTTGCTCTGCTATCTTTACCAGCGTCATCTGCAGCCACTGAGAGAAGTTTCAGTAGGTACTTACAGTTTTATCCATACTAAAAAAGGAATCACTTAACTGCACAAAGAGCCGGCAAAATAATGTTCGTAGCTCATAACACTAAATTATTACCTACTACAAAAACAAAAAGTGGATATGGAACATGATATGCAACAACATGAAACTCCTCCAGAACCACTAGACTAGAACCCGTAGAGGTAGAGGTCCATCCTTCACAATCAGAACCAGATGATACATCAAATATACCCTGATTTGGAAATAAAAGGCAGCAAAGGAACAATTACTACTACTACTACTATATTACCCTATAGAGATGGGACCAGCTCGGCGCCTGGAAGTATTCTAGAATAGAATAATTCAGTTATTTAATGTTTACGTTTTTTAAATTTATATTTCGTCCTTTTTTGTTTTAGTTCATAGTCTAGTTCCGGTTTATGTACAAATTACAAATGTTACCAAATAATTTTGTTATATGTTATGTTTATGACTTTTATGGGTTATGTATTGTTTATTAAAATATAACAACTAATATTATGTTTATGGTTTTTTTTCACTTACATGTTGGTATCAAATGTCTATCTAATTTATTATTTATATATATATTTAGAAATTTCGCAAATTTCCGAATGTTTCCGAAGTTTCGGAAATTTCCTGCAACAATCAAGTTTCGAAATATTAACATCACTATCCGTGTAAACAAAAACGCTATCGCAAATACTGTCTTTCGATTGACGTACATAGCCATATCTCTTTATTAACGCAGCGCCGGTAGCTCTCGCAAAAAACCGCATATTTCAAGTTTTTTTTTTTTTTTATAATATTTTGAAAAAGAACTACATTATAACCAGTAGATATCAGCAGTAATTGTCAAGTTGACAATAAACAGGGTGTTTCAAAAAAAAAAATTTATTTTTCTGTAAATGGCCTTTAAAACTAAAGAGCTGAACGTGCGCTAAAACGGCGAGCGTTGTACTGACTCAGAACCTTCGTAATGAATTCGAAATATATAAAAATAAAAATAGGTGGTTTTATAATTTGGTTAATACAAAGCTACCAACTACGTCAAAAACTTACGGCTAATGCTCTTGTACTAGACCTCAACTCTCTATACTCCTTATACTCAAAACGTACAGGTTCCAGATCCGGTTTATCCTGAAAGCTGTCTTCCTCCAAAGGTGGCGTCATGTAGTTGATGTTTTTCCGCGATCTCAGCCGATGTTTCGATTCGTTTTCTACAACTTCGACCGGTTTGACCACATCCGACATTATGGAAGAAGATTTAGTTTTTGACATTGTCCTTCGTCTTATTCTTGGAGAAGTGGGAATCCCTCATTAACTTCAACAAAGAATGGAAATAATTATTTTTCTAAAAAAAAAAAAAAAAAAAATTAATAATTCTAATTAAAGCCTAGTTGACGCGATCAAAGAAGTGTATTTGGGCCAAGTCAACTGGATGCTGCCTATGATGCTGCCATATAAAGAAATATTTATATGGATGTTACGAGCGTCTCACAAATTTATGCTGTTACTATGGTACCAATTGTTATCAAAGTCGAATTGAAAGGCCTCTTGCATCCAAGTAAGTTGGCAGCAATTTTGATGTTAAAAGCCTTCCAACTCGACTTGGATGAGTTGGTCACTATACCTTCCGTTTCCATTCCATATCCGTTCCATATTTTTCATTGTATTCACTCTATCGTAAGCTTCCGTTCCGTATCAGTTCCATACTTTTTATTGTACAATTTATATCATTACCAAAGTTTTATTTTAGAAATTAGTATCTTCTGAAAAAGGTAATAAATAACAGAGCTGGTACTTAACGTAAGAACTTGACAACGCTGTTTCCGAAACGCTTCAGTCCGTCCACCAAAAAAATGTATGGAAGGAAAGGATATGGAACGGAAGGGAAACGGAACGGATAGTGTGCATTAGTGACGTGTCGGTATTTGAGTAACGCGATTTTGAAGCGGTATTTTTTTGTAACGTCGTGTCGCGCTCCACAACGAATCAGGAACCTGTTATTGAAGAACGACGATCATAATGACGACAAAATTATAAATTATTTATAATTTGCAAATAAATTATTTATAATCGCTCATGAAGTGAGCTCGAACCGTAGTAACCGCATAGCGACGTGTTTAGCTCCAGCTGTAACTGATTATCGACGCTCGACCTCGGCGGCGCGGCGACGTACTTCGTTTCAGCAGTCGCTGGAGCGCTTCTAGGGTTTCGCTTTCGCCTGTCGCGATTTGGTCGGTTACTACTGGCGTTAGTGCTCCCGTCGCTACGTTACTTTCGAAATAGCGATTTTTGGTATGTACTAGGCATGGTATAAAATAGCGTTGTTAGAAAGATGAAACGTAAAAGCAAATAAAATAAAAATGTTATTTGCTTTTATACATTTATATAAGTTTTATTGTTTATATCTATGTTTAAGGTCTAATGATGGCTGGAATTGCCGAAACCGGTCACCAATAAAGAATTTTTTTGACAGTGGTTTGGACTTTGTTCTTGATTAAATATATTATGTTGCAATACACAAAAATATGAGCCGTTAAAGACAATACGTCATTCCTTGATATTTTTTTTAAAATTAACACATAAATACTACTTCCCGCAATATAATGAACAAAGCATTATAACGACAGGTAATCAATTTCGCAAGCAACTAACTATAGTTTAACTAACTTATTTTATTTTTGTATTTCTCAGCATCGAAAATTTTAAAAAATATAGGGCCATTTTCTATAAAGTAAACACCGCTCTCCATAGGCGTTCTATTAAGTTCATTATCTAAGTTCACGGCACGAATAGTTGTAACAGCGGGTACAATTATAAGAACCTGTTGGGAGTAGATAACTAATGCCAGAAATACTGCATAAGCGAGGACCGCGACACTGTGGAAGTCGGAACCTCGATTACAAAATAGCGGTATTTTGTCGCGGTATTTTTCTGGAACGGTCGTTACTGTAACGCGACTCATGTGGAACCGGTATTCCCATCACTAGTGTGCATTGTCCTATTCATTTACATGATATAATATTTTATGAAAACGGAAGGGAGCCAATACGGAAGGTATAATGAGAATCAACCTTAAAACGGTTAATTCTAAACAAGCAGCATACAAGTGAGACACGCGCTGGATTATTAGTAGTTATATGGCAACATCCAAGTGTACCTGGTTCAAGTATACTTGGACCGTGTCAACCCGCCTTAAGAGTCAAATAATGCTAATAATGAGAAAAAAATAAGTAAGTAATGTAAATTTTAACTAGAAAAAACTAAAATATTATTTTTATGTTATTTTTCATAAAAAAAGACATCTTAAATGTATGTATTGTGTATTGGACATTAATGTATATGGTTGGATTATACCGTATGATCAAAAAAAGGCGTCAAAAGACGGCTGAGGGTATGACAATCGATGATACTTTTAGTGGGGTTAATCTCTAGACATTTCAAAAATTATTATTTATTTTCTCGAATTTTAAATTACACCATTTAAAAAACATTTTTACTCAATATAAAAATAAATAACAACCTTCTTAAGGCCAACTGGCAGTTAGCGCCATCCAATACGGCCATCAAAGAGTCCGGACCAAGTAATGACATCTAAGGTTAAGCCTCGCCAAAATTATCATCGATGGTCATTCCCCAAAACCCCCTTTGACGCCGTTTTTTTTTTCGATCGCACAGTATATGATTATAACGCCGATAATTTAACACAAGCAACGACAAAAAAACTGTTAAAAAATGTATATACCTATGTGGCGGATTCATCTCTCCAAAAAAATACCCATAAAGGATTTTTTTTGGAGAGAAAAAAACTGTTACGTGACAAGATCTTTTGGTGATCAATTTCAATTTGGTCTCCCAATGGAACACATTAACCTAACCTAACCAAATTAGAAACGAAGATGTGTGATGTATGTCCGAAGAGGCCAATATATCGTGCAGTTCATGTGGCTTGTATAATCAACGAGAAATGATTCAAAAGATTGTTAGAGTGAAGACCACAAACCGATAATTGCAGTAGGGTCCGGCATACTACAAGATATAAAGACGACATTAAAAGAAATAAATTGGTAAAACACGGCAGAATGAAAAGGACTTATTTAAAAAAGATTTTTTTTTATTATTTTTAATTATTTATTTAAACATAAAACAGGAAAAAATTTACAAACTGTAATTTAGGAATAATAGTTCGCATTAGTTGCTACTTTCAAATATCACTGCCTTGACAACGATGGCTAATGATACGTAATTAGTATCAGACAGATCCTGTTACTTACCAAAAAATAACAGATATGAAAATATCACGGCGTTGACAGCGATGGCTCTTTAAACAATCATCGATTGCTAAATAACTTTATTGGTTTCAACTGTTATTTTAAAATAACAGCGTTGATGAAAGAAATGAAATGAAGATGGGCAAAAGAAAGAAAGCTGAAGAAATAAGAAGATGGAGCAACCTTATGGAGCGTCTTCGTGGCACAAAACCAGTCCGAAGATGTGAAACCGTTGCCGCTAGTCAGCCTGTCCGAGTTTATTTAGCTTTGAACGTCTGCCCGCTGATAGTTGTTTAGAGCGCAGCGGATAAAGAATACTATGCCGTAGGTCTGCCAGTACCGTAGATCGCCAGTAGCGACAAGAGCCGTCGTAGCCCGGTAATGTGGTAAGGACTGGAATTTCTTTCTCTCTCTTTTGACGTGTTTGACAGATAGACTACGTATTTAACTGCTCAACTTATGAAGTGGTCCTATAAACATGGTATACACTGCTCATAATTTGAAGTGAAATTAATTATAAAGTTTTATTCATATTTTTTTTTGTTTCGTTTTATCCTTATTTCTAAATTTGAATGTATAAAATATCGTACAGCTAATAAATAATTAAAAAAACGATTCGTTGCCTGATGTATACTTGAAATAAAGTATATAGAGATATTTGATAAATGGCAACAGTGGCAACTTCGCTTCTTCATATGACAGATAACCTACTTATTTCGCGCAGCCGCAAAGAAAAATTAAAACAGGACTGTCGCTACTCGGCTTGGTTTAGGGTACTCTGGTTCTGCTCAGTCGACAGGTGGGTGGTTGCCAGAATACGGATTAATCCCTAGATTTACGGATTTTGGGTGGAGTACGTTAATAATTTAATAATAATATGGATTTTCTATAATTAAACAATTTAATATAATATTATATGATTAAACAAAGAACAGCGTCAGTTGGCTTAGAAATGAAGATCGGTGTTATTTCATATGTAAAATATTATGGTAAATGCCAATAGACGTCATTTCCAAACCGACTAAACGACTTTTCTTCGATCATACAAAATATTAAGTACTGTAACAATATTTTACGGTCGCTACCGGCATAGTGGTCTGCCGCGTCCGGTTTGGCTGAACCATCGTAGGCCATCGCCGAAGACGACGCTCAGCGCCGTAACAGCGCTTTCAGATGGAGCGGAGCGTCCGCGACGAACCGTCCGTCGTGTTTTTTCAAGATAGCCGTCAGACGAACTCCGTCGTATGGAGCATACGCGCCCATGTGAAATTGTTCATATAAACTCATGATACTTGCTCGAAGTCGCGGACGGTCCAAAAGAGAGCTACTCTAGCAGACCACAATGTAAAGAACATTCAATAAGACAGAAACACGAACATAGGGTGTTTTTAGGACCCCAACTACCTAAACCAAAATAAAACTTGGATTGTGAGTTCCTAAATGGATCTGAGCTAAGGCGAATTAATCTATTATTACCGTCAGAAAGATTTCTGTACCGACGCCCTGTTGTGTAATATGCATTATTATTTTTCAGTAATAAAATAAACACACATGCTTTACCATAAAATACAATTCTAAATCTAACGTTAATAAAAACTCAAAACTTCTAAATTGATATTCCAAAAACTAAAAAAAATATCTAAACTACCTAAACAAAAGTCAACTTGGACCATACTGCAACCAATCCACCGCGCGAAAGCAAAACTCTTGCGCGGTCGATAACTACGTTACGGTAAACGGAAAACAAGCTCTACTGAAATGTAGTTTTTCTGACCTATTGCCTCGATGCCGGTTAAACTCAGTAAGGATTGGATGCCAACGTCAGAATGAATGCAACCGTTCAAAGCTATGTAATTGGCATCTTCTCCGATCAATTTCAGATGTTTTTTCGATTGAATATGATTTTCGATGCTGTTGTAAGGTAAGCTGCAAATGGCACAGTACCCGGACTGCAGTATAGGTATCCTCGGTCACCTGGTTCTGATCGGCTTTCGAGTCACGGTACCGGAGTCATTGGGAGAGAGCAAGCTGCTATCCTCTAACAAGCTGGTTTTCGACTTGCCAGTGGAATTAACAGAGGTATAGTTGGATATTTTCGTCAAACGTATTAAAGATATTACGGATTTTAATATGGCAACACTGTCGCTTTCAGTTCCACACCGTCTTCGATATGCCTTCGCTTGCCGAATTAGAGAAAATCACTGTTTTGTGCGTTGGCCGCAGAACGAGTAGAGGCTCCACCGCTCCACCATACAGCACTTGAGAGGTAAGGGGAAATCAAATAAGCCATGTCACGAATTTGCCCATTAGAATGCGTATCTTTCCAATTCTTTAACTCAATGATAACAGTTTTGCTCCCATCCAAACACAGTATTCAAGAAGTCACATTTAGAGGATTTTATTAATTATATTATTATATATTAAGCCTGTAAGGGAAAATCAGTGCTCTGCCACTTAATAAATTACATGGTTTTATGGAAGCCAGAGTTAAAACCGTGCGAAAGAGAACTACACTAACAGACCATAGTGTAAATAACATTCAATAAGACCGAAACACAAACATAGGATGTTTTTAGAATCCCAACCTAAACCAAAATAAAACTTGGATTGTGAGTTCCTAAATGGATCCGAGTTAAACTGAATTAATCTATTATTACTATCAGAAGGCCCTGTTGTGTAATATGCATTATTATTTTTCAGTAATAAAATAAACACACATGCTTTACCATAAAATACAATTCTAAATCTAACGTTAATGAAAACTCAAAACTTCTAAATTGATATTCAAAAAACTAAAAAAAAATCTAAACTACCTAAACAAAACTATTGCCTCGATGCCGTTTAAACTCAGTAAAGATTGGATGCCAACGTCAGAATGAATGTAATCGTTCAGAGCTACGTAATTGGCATCTTCTCCCATCAATTTCAGATGTTTTTTCGATTGAATATGATCTTCGATGGTGTTGTAAGGTAAGCTGCAAATGGCACAGTACCCGGACTGCAATATAGGTATCCTCGGTCGCCTGGTTCTGATCGGCTTTCGAGTCATGGTAGCGGAGTCATTGGGGGAGAGCAAGCTGCTATCCTCTAACACGTTGGTTTTCGACTTGCCAGTGGAATTACCAGAGGAGGTATGGTTGGATATTTTCGTCAAACGTATTACAAATATTACACATTTTAATATAGCAACACTGCCGCTTTCAGTTCCACACCGTCTTCGATATGCCTTCGCTAGCCGAATTAGAGAAAATGAGTGTTTTGTGCGTTGGCCGCGGGACGAGTAGAGGCTCCACCGCTCCACCATACAGCACTTGAGACGTAAGGGGAAATCAAATCAGCCATGTCAAGAATTTGCAATTCTTTCACTAAACGATAACAGTTT
>NW_022147300.1:0-6204 GCF_002938485.1 Sitophilus oryzae
TGTATGCAGGTAGTGCTATTATAACATTATAAAGGTGTCAAAGCCCTTTCTGTAGCGTCCATTATCAATATCGGCATCTTTTACAAGAACAAAAAATCCAAATTTATTTTTCCAACACTCTATACATACATCCTTAAACGATGAATACGTCATATCGGTATTTACGTGTTCATCATATATATGCTTCAAATTCACTTCATCCTGTTTAAAAATAATTAACATATTAACATTATCTCTAATCAAATGTTTCGGTATTTTTGTATACGTTTGACACAAGTAAAAGCTGTCAATTTTTTTATGCCGTCCCATAGAAAAGAATCCCCTAATTTTATTCTGTTTATCACAAGCAACATCATCGAAAATTATAATGGAATTTTCTTTTGCCTCACTGGGATCTATTATCTGTTCGTTTTGATCGTAGGTAAAGTATCCTATTCCTTTTATTTTGCTAATGACATTCTGTAATAATTCATATTTCGGCTGAAACAATGACTTCGAAAATACGTATATATTTTCAAACCGCAATCCATTCGGTTCAAATATTAGACTTAACAACGCATTTGTTTTACCACAATTACTCGGACCACATATTATAGCTCTAATAGTATTAGGTAGGAGAGAACCATGACGGGTATTTTCGCAAACAACACTTACATCTTGATTTTGAACAGGTAATAATACCTTTTGCTGAACGAACCTCATTCTACAACTGCTTAGATAAGACTAACTGATTTCGAAATAGTTCGATTATTTTATTTGCATGACAAATAAAAGGCGGGTAGCTTCGATATTTAGTTTAGTATTATGTTAGTTGTCGAAGGGAGCGGACTGCTGAACAAGGTTATAAATTCTTTACCTGTAGAACTTCATATACCGGGTTATCAGTATTGTGGACCAGGAACAAAGCTAGCTAAACGATTAGCCAGAGGAGATCCAGGCATAAACGAATTAGATCGAGCGTGTAAGGAGCACGATATCGCCTACTCTCAAAGTAAAGATTTGGCGGATAGACATAAAGCTGATAAAATTCTAGGGTATAAAGCTTGGGAAAGAGTCAAGTCGAAAGACGCGAAAGCAGGTGAGAAAGTCGCCTCCTGGTTCGTAACCACAGCAATGAAAACAAAGAGAAAATTTGGAATGGGTAATGCGATTAGTAAGCTGAAAATAGTTGGAGAAAAACAAAAGCATAAACGACAACGTCGACGACGACGGCCACGACGATTACAACGCCAAAAACGAAAGTGTTCGTTTGAAAGGTCCATTCTGAAGCCGCTAAAAAATAACCTAAATTCAAATAATGGAGATGTTAAGGCAATGGTACACGCAGCACGACAATATGTTAAAGAAGCGGGAGGAAAAAAAAATATACGTGTCCCACGCATCATTCCCGTACCTAAATCAGGTGGATTTTTACCTTTAATACCCTTATTAGCTGGTGTTAGTGCTTTGGGATCATTGGCGGGAGGTGTTTCGGGAGTAGTTAAGGCTGTAAATCAGGCAAAAGCTGCCCGCCAAAAATTGGAGGAAGCGGAACGTCATAACAAGACAATGGAAGCTATTGCCATAGGTAACAACAACAACAACAATAGAACTGGAGGAAGCGGACTATATTTGAAACCATATAAAAAAGGACTTGGATTATATTTAGGAAAAAACGTTCAAAATAAAAAAAACTGCCAATAAAGCTACCCCATAGAGCCCTTACTAATATCGATATTTGTGAATATGCACGGCAGTTAAAACTCAAACATTTTCGTGGTGTATTTATGCGTGATAATCTACCGAAAAATGGCGCACATCGGTTTGAATGCGGGGTAGTTAATTTAGATTCAAATTTAGGTAGAGGTACTCATTGGGTAGCTTATGTTAAAGAGGGACGTACTGTATACTATTTCGATAGTTTTGGCAATTTAAAACCACCCACAGATTTAGTTTTGTACGTGACGAAAAAAAAGGAACCTGTAAAAATATACTATAATTATGTACGATATCAAAAATTTAATTCTTATAATTGTGGTCATTTATGTCTAGAATTTCTGTTTCGTTATGGAAAAAATAAAGCTATATAAGGAATAACATTTGTGTGTTTTTATTTAGTCATGTCTCAGACATTTACCCTAACAGGTCGAAGCAGCGTGTTAAGTGTTGATTTTTATCCACCCATTCAACTGGATTCAAAATTCAACTATTCCTTGGCATTGATTGGTTTTCACACTTATAACAGTATACCTAATATAGAAGACGGTGTTAATAATAGTCTGTATATTAGTGCTGATAATAAATCTTGGACGAAGGTCAGTGTTCCTACAGGGGCTTATGAAATAGCCGATATTGAAAATTTTATTCAGAAGAAATTGTGTTCGAAGGAAAGCGGCTGTGTTCAGGCAGCTAGAGATCAAATATTTTCGCTTAAACCTAATAACAATACATTAAAGTGCGAATTGAAAAGTATATTTCACATCGATTTTAGAGCAAGTGATTCGCTAGGACAACTTTTAGGATTTTCACCGAGAATTTTACCACAGCTACAAACATACGAGTCTGATCTACCTGTCAATATCATCAAAGTAGCTACTATACGAATCGAGTGTAATATATCAAGTGGATGTTTTTATGGAAATAAACCATCTCATACGATATTTGAATTTGCACCGTCTGTTGATCCTGGTTACGCTATAAACATTGAACCAAACAATTATATATATTTACCGATTATTAATAAGAATCTTATAGACAATATCACAATCAGAATTTTAGATCAGAACGGAGATCTAGTGAATTTCCGTAACGAAGAGGTAGTGGTAAGATTAGAATTGAGAAAAAATGGGCCTAGTTATTAAACACACTATTCAAGATGGATTTTTCTTCGCGGACAATAAATTCAAGGGACAGGTGGAGAAAGCGTCAGTAGGTATTAAGGGTTCGAACAAGCAACATCATCGTTGTGGTCAACGACGAAAATCTTGTTTGTCGAAACATCGGTACAATCAAGAATTAACCCAGAAAAATTTGGATATTTTAAAGAAGTTAGGTTATCATGTCCGATAAACTAAATATATTTCAAAAGGCCGTATTCGACGAGGTCGTAGTGAAAGAACAGGAACATACATACTATCCGCAAACGAATTCCTTTGGAAACAACGATGAAATTGAAATCATTATCAATCAACAGGACATTTTAGTCGATTTTTCTAGTGGTTACCTGTATTTAGAGTGTGTTTTTAAACCGATTAATGAAGGCGAGGCACCCAGAGGAAAATGTAAATTAACAAATAATGTAGGAGCATACTTATTCGAGTCCATATCGTACGAACTCAACGGAAAGGAAATTGATAAGGTTCGAGATCCTGGTCTGGTAACAGCTATGCGAGGATACCTGTGCTATACAAGCAATGAAGTCACAGCATTAGAGGGTGCTGGATGGTGTAATTTGGAAAAGAAAAATTCCGCAATAGCCACTTATCATACAGATAACTCATTCACGTTACGAATTCCCCTTTCACACTTGTTTAGTGTATTTCACGATTATCGACGAGTTTTGACGGGGAAGCATAAATTTCGTTTGATTAGGGCTCGTACCGATGATAATTGTTACGAAAGTAGTGGAACCAGTACTGCCACAATTGAAGTGCAAAAAATCGAGCTTAAAGTAAAGCACGTACACCCTAACGATAAATATAAACTACATTTATTGGAACAAATGAATACGGATAAAGTTATACAAATACCATTTAGACAATGGGAATTTCATGAACTACCCGCATTAAGATCAACACACAAGGATGTGTGGAGTGTAAAGACAGCCTCGAATTTAATGCGTCCCAGATATGTTTGCATTGCTTTTCAAACAGATCGTAAGGATAATTCCAAAGCTAGTGTATCCGAATTTGACCATCTAAATTTACGAAATATCCGATTGTGGCTCAATTCAGAAATATATCCGTTTGAAAATCAAAATTTTGATTTTAAAAAGAAGAGATATACCGAAGCTTTCCAAATATATTGTGATTTTCAAAAGATATTCTATGGAAGAAATACGTCATTTCCCCTATTTAATTACGACTCATTTGAAAAATTTCCCATTTTCGTAATCGATTCATCCAAACAAGAAGATATCAAATCGTCTACTGTGGATGTTAAATTGGAATTTGAAGCAAGCGAAAATTTTCCATTAAACACTCGATGCTACTGTATAATTGTACACGATAAAATATTTGAATACAGTGCCTTAACGACAGCCGTCAAAGAATTATTATAAATTATAGGATCTATTAGAAGCAATGGTAGATCGATTTTGGTTGTTGCCGAATTAACATCGACCATGAAGTTTATCGTAATAGACATACAGGGATTTTTCAATAGTAAATTGTCAAAAGATGGGTTTGAAGCAAAAGAACTAACCATTTATGATGGACAGAGATGTGAACATTTTACAATTACGTCACCGAGGTCACTATGTAGCTTAACAAATGAAGAGCGAAAAGAAGTGCGTTATCTGGAAAAGTTTTATCATGGAATCAATTATAGCGCGGTCGGAAATATGGATAACATTGAACAAGTTAAAAGTGCCATTGTGAATATTTTAGATAAGTATTATGTAGATTGTATTTATGTTCGAGGTCATCAAAAACTAGAATTTTTAAATAGACTATTGTATGAGGCGCAAATTAAGATTGTTAATGTAAAATGTCAAATGCCAAAATTTTATAAAAGTCGGCCATCTTGTTTTTCACATAACCTCAAATATTGTATGTGTAGTAAAAATAATTGTATTCAACTATATAATGATATTGTAAATAATATGTTACTTGTATGATAAGATATAATATAGACGTTTTTTAGAAGTAAATAAATCGATTTTTATTTAAATATACCTATTTTTTATATTTTTGTTCAGTTTAAATAAGACAGTGATTGAGTAAAGTCGATAAAATGAAGATAGGAAACATTTATTCATTATTTATTATTATATATTTTTTACAGTGTGCGTGTAGTGACAGCAACGATAAATTACAGTTTGCCACAGAGTATTTAGAAAGATATGGTTATATTAATCATAATAATACCAGCAACGTTCAAGACGAGGAAACATATAATGCGTCGTCACTGCAGACGTTATTTAGGGAGGCCATTTCAAACTTCCAGCAATTTTACCACTTGCCCGAGAATAATGGAGATCTGAATAATGAAACCATATCGCTTATGGAAAGATCACGTTGTGGTGTCAAGGACGATTACTTGCTGGTGCCATTTTCCGTAGGATCTAATAAGTGGAACAAAACAAAAATTACCTGGAATTTTCTTCGCGTAACACAGGATCCTTATATAAATGTTGCCGAAAGAGCATTTACTACGTGGGAAAAGGTTACAAAGTTGAAATTTGAACGGGAAATCATTTTCAAACCGGATATAGTAATTTCCTTCGCCGATGGTTTCCGTCAGCACTATGATCGATGTGATAGAAGTAAGGTGAGTTTGTGCAGTAGTGATTTCGATGGTCGCGGAGGAGTTTTAGCGCATGCAACAATGCCGAGACAAAATCCAGAATGTCTCGAAATCCACTTGGATCGAAGTGAAGACTGGATTTATTCTCGAGATATACAAAATCAGTCCGGATACAGTTTATATTGGGTCTTATTACATGAAATTGGACATACGTTAGGTTTAAGGCATTCATCTAATAATAACGCTATAATGAATGCTGTATATAATCCAACATATCATGATCTAAGTCCAGACGATATACTTGCTATTCAATATTTATATGGTGTTCCCGATGTTCCTAAACCAACACCACCACCACCACCACCCTCTACATCATCAAGGATACTACAAACAACAACGACAGAAAAAATAATAAATTCTACTCCACAAGTAAACCCTCCTCAGATATGTGATATAAAAAAATTCAATGCATTCCTAATTTTAAACAGTAATCTATATGTATTTTATAAAACGTGGGTTTGGATCATCGATCTTAAAGTAAAGGTGGTTGGTAAGCCTGAAATTATAACAGATTATTTAACATTTTTACCGAAGAGTTTCAAACAAGTTGATCACATTTATCGAAGACCCTCCGGTGATATTTTACTAATTAGTGATAACAGACTGTATCTGTTTGATTTTCCGAGTTTTATTCCAAAAAATGGAGGGATGGGTAGAGCATTGGATAATTTAGGTATTCCAAAAAATAAACATATATCT
>NW_022147301.1:0-10540 GCF_002938485.1 Sitophilus oryzae
CAACGACCTCTAACCCAATAGACGCAGCATTCCTACCCCCAGAATGTCATCAACATTTTAGGGAGGCAAGGGGGGCAGGTACCAAAACATATGTTGTCAGTTGTAATCAGAAAATAGCATGTTTTCTATAGACATTATTTGAATATTGAAAATTGTATATGCTTGATAATGAATTATTAAAAAAAGCTTCACCCTATAGTATCAAATCGATAAATATAGCAACAAAACTGATTTATAATAGGTATAACTTTTGTTTTAGAAAGTATTATGTATAGAGAAACATTCCTTCAATGAAATTAATTTGAGCAACTTGGCAACGTAGCCATCGCGGAGAACGAGAACGGGAACGTGGCCGCCATTATTATTTACGGTTTTCTTGGTGTTTTCTTGTGTTTTTCGTAGTTTTCGCGGTTTTTATACTGTTTTCTTTTGTGCTGTTTGAAGATAAGTGGTGATAATGGTGAAGAAGTGCATTGTGTGCAAAAAGACTTATTTTAAAGGATGTAATTTATCATTTCATCAGTAAGTAAACAATAACATTCTTCTAAACTCCACGTTCTCCATAGGCGTCTCTACAAAGTTTTATTAGGAAAAAACTAATTATTATGAACTGACGAGAGTCAGCCAACTAATGAAAGCTCAAAAGAAAAAAAGAAACGGTAAATAATTGTGTAGTTTGGTTAGGTTAGGTTAGGCATGGTTACTCCTTCGGAGAGTCTCTCCCTGGGAGCATTGCTGCCAGACTCAAGGATCGACCCCCTGGGCTCTAAAGATTTATTAGTTTAGCATCAAAATATTAATCATTTCAAATTTTAAAATATTAAATGTCAAAATAACATCTTTTTTAGAGTACAGCCTATTTACTTTATATTTTTGCAAGTTACTAAGGCTTATTATCACTGAATTATTTAACTACAAATAAAGCTTGTCTTGTTACTTTTTTAAGGGTTCCTGTTGACATGGAGAGAAGGGTGGCATGGTCATTGGGATTGGGTATAGAGTTTCCTAAAACTTCCTTTACCCATGTTTGCTCGGATCATTTTGCTGAAAATGATTTTACAATAGGTAATGTCACAGTGCCATCTGGTGAAACAGTATGTCGAAAGCAACTGCGTTCCACTGCAACACCTAGAATGTTGCAGGAAATTATTGCTCTAAAGGACAGGTAATTTATTTATTATATTATTATTAAACTATTTTTGAAATGTGTGAATATTTTTCATTTTTTTATTTTTTTTTTAAATTCTTTAAAGAATTTTTTGATAGTGGTTTGGACTTTGTTTTTCCATTTTAACAATAAGTTTTTTTTACCATAAAGAATTTTTTGATAGTGGTTTGGACTTTGTTTTCCATTTTAACTTTAAGTTTTTTTACCATGGGCCACCACTTTATGAGAATGAACAAACTTTATAAAATATTTAAAGGGTTGGTTCCTGAGGTTACTTAATGAAAAAAGATTCTGTTAACTAAACCAGTTCTTGCTTTACTAAATCACACTGCAATATTTTTAGGCCTGAGTGTTCATATTCACCCGAGCAACCCTCAGCCTCTGAAGATGAAACTGATACAGCCTCTATAGGCTCTGGAATATCTGGTAAAGATATTGCTTTCGAAGTCGAGGAGAATGCTGCTGGCGAGAATGTCAAGTAGGTTTTTTTAATTAAGTCTGTTAAGGTGGCCGGGGACTGGCATGGCTTTCGTTTTGTGTGTTGATGTTCGCCAGTCTGTGGTGAAAAATTCACATATTATTTGCATATAATTTTCACATACATGTACAGGGTCAGTCAACGATAGAATAAAGTCCTTTATCTCATTTCTTTCGAAGTTTACAAAAAAATATTAAATACAAAAGTTACAAGGAAGGTTAAGATACACATTTTAAAATTATTATAGATTATACAGGGTGCTTCAAAAAAGTGTGGCGAATATAACATATTTTTTTTTTAAATGCAATACTCTATTTTTTATTTTATTTTTAGATTCTCCGTAAAATTCCATCACTTTCTTATATATAATGTTATAGATATAATATAGATATACCTCAAATTAATAGTTTTTGTAATATTTAAATTTATTTAAACAAATTTTAGATTGCAGTGTTGTAAAAAATTGTCAGTGATGCTATTGTTTCTGAAGTTGGACAACTAAAATTTGGTAGGAGAATTTTATAGAGATATAGAAAACGACATATGTAAAAATATTTTAGTTAGATGCTACAGGGTGTTAGGTTAGTTTGTAGATAATATATTTATGAATTTCAACTACTTAAAATTAAAAAACCTCAAATTTTTTAAATGGTACACCCTATAATCAATTTTTCTATAGATTTTACAAAACTCTTCAACTTTTGTTAAATATGTCATATAGGTACCTATTTTTAATATTTTGCCATTTATTCCAATTTTTTTCTATTTTTACCCATATTTTTAATACAATTACGCTATAACATCATAGTTGTCATGACAAAAAGAAATAATTATCAAAATTTCATTCGTCTGTTAAGCAAGTTAAGAACAAAACTTGAACTTTACTTTAATTTGTTGTAATAAGTATAAATGGTAGAAATAATAGTTACATATTTTCCTGATTATCTAGAAAACATTTTCATATTATATTATATTAATTTCAGTGTGTAATGGGATGGTTTCGCGGCAATAGTAATATTTGGCTTTACGAAATGAATTATAAACCAGAATTACTACGAGAAAAAAAAACTTTACTGTATGTTGAAGAAAATTTCTATATCAGTAGTCGTCAACAATTAGGTAATTTAGTATTACCCTAATCTGTGGCTATTCGCCGCGAGGAAAAATCCAAGTGCCATTCTTTCATAATGTAGAAATACACCAAGAAATTCAGGACTGCGATTTTAGTTTATTTGAGTAAAGTTAATTAATCTTAACTAATAATAACCAATTTAACTAATTATTAAACTATTTGTTAAAGATAAGTAATACATATTTTTGTTCTGTCATGGCAACTATGTACAATTATGCTATAACATGCATAATTGTATTAAAAATATGGGTAAAAGTAGAATAAATCGCAAACTATTAAAAATAGGTATATGACATACTTAATAAAAGTTTAAGAGTTTTGTAAAGTCTATCAGAAAAAATGATAATATATAGGGTGTACCATTTAAAAAATTTGAGATTTTTTTAAATTTAAGTAGTTGAAATTCATAAATATATTTTGAACACCCTGTAGTATTTAACTAAAATATCTTTACATATATCTTTTATATCATCTCTATAAAACTCTCCTACTAAATGTTGGTACTCCAACTTCAGAAACAATGGCACCACAAACAATTTTTTACCACACTGAAATTTAACATTTGTTTAAACAAATTTAAATATTACAAAAACTATTAATTTGAGGTATATAACATTATATATAAAGAAAGTGATGGAATTTTACGGAGAATCTAAAAATAAAATAAAATATAGGGTGTTGCATTTAAAAAAAAACATGTTATACATATACGCCACACTTTTTTGAAGCACCTTGTATACTCTGTAATAATTTTAAAATGTGTATCTTAACCTTCCATATAACTTTTATATTTAACATTTTTTTGTAAACCTCCAAACAAACGAGATAATGGACTTTACTTTATCGCTGACTCACCCTGTACATCATTTTCTTTACCATAAACTGGTGAACAAGCATGTATGGCATACATGTGATACATGTATGCCATACATGCTGATACCATGCAGTAGTATTTTTGGTAGAACAAGTTCAATTCTGAGCGTGAAAATCGTAAGAAAAATAACTCAACCTAATTAACCATGCCAACGCCCAATTTAAAAAATATTGAACTAATTACTTTTTATAGTGATATACTACAATGTTATGTTTTTATTATGATTTATATTTTCAGGGTTACTATGAGTTCCTCTTCAACACTTACTCCATTAGAAAAGCCTTTTGGTGCTCAACTAGAGGAAGGGTATGTTTTATGTGATCATTATCTAATTTCAAGTGATTTAAGCAATATGTTTGCAACAGAAATGATAAGAATTTATTATATCTCTGCAGAGGAGGGGAGAAAAATATGAAAACATGTTCAGAATCAACACTGTCTGTTGCAAGTGAGATTCAGAGTTGGTCATCTTCCACGCCGTCAACTTCCCAGAATATTCAGCCATTTGGAAAACGGTAGGAGCTTTTAGCCTAAAAAATGTTAAATAGCGCTAATATTTGTTTCCACTCTTTTAGGCCAAGAACTGACGAGAGTCAGCAATCTAATGAAAGCTCAAAAGAAAAAAAGAAACGGTAAATAATTTTGTAGTTATTTAAAACTAATAATTGTCCTAATTAAATTTAATGCCCACTGAGTGTGGTTTTTAAATAGAAGAAAGGTATGGTATGCATATAAAGGTTCTTTCAAAATAATAAGTATACATTATTTTGATATAAGGATCTTTATTTTTAATCCTTGTACTTAATCGTAATTGTTTTTATTTGCAGAATAGCAATGGAAGATAGGATCATTAGGGGTTCAGAGTCAACATTGACTGCAAGTGAAGCGCAAATTTGGTCATCTTCCTCACTGTCAGCAGTGTCAGCATCTGACGATGCACAGCCACCTAAAAAACGGTAAGGGTATCAGTACCATCAGTAAGCTTGAAGAAATTATTATTAGGTGATTCTAAAAATAGTACCACTTTTTTACATACCGATATTAAATGTTCAAATTATGGCGCTAATGTTTCTTACTGTTTTAGGTATAGAAAAAAGGAAAGTCTGCAAAAGATCAGTGTGAATGTAGGTACTAAATCAACACAAAGCTTAAAGACGAAAACTAAACGGTAAGATTAATTACTTGTTTTTTATTTGCCATATTAATTTTGACATTTTTAAAATCAGTTTCACGAAAAAACGCTACATTGGCGACATAGATACGGATGATTTTTCTACACCGAGAAAGGCTAAGAGGAATTGGAACATTGCAAAAGGAGCATATCTTAAACAAAGAAGGCAATTAGCGAATGTTCGAAGATGTAATCAAAGATTGAGACAAAAAGTCAAATGTATGACGTCATTGCTAAAATACTTGCAGCAAAATAATTTAATGTCAGAGAACGCCGAACAAGTTGTGCAGGTATGTATGCTTAATAATTTATAGATTATTACAATATAATTATATAATATTATTAATAATATTATTATATTATGACATATAATACTTATATGTCATAATATAATAATACACTGTGTCCGCGGATGGGGTCCCCAAAAGGGAAGTGAATTTTCAATATTCAAATTTTCATTCCAAAATTTGTATTAGGACTTTATGTTAGTTTATAAACAACTTTGGTTTATAATCGTTTTGATAAAAGTAATAAATAATGGTACAAAAAATGTAACAGTGACATTTATTGTCATACATTGGTAAAGTATGCGTGAAATGACCTAAAAAAGTATAAATTACAGAAAAATAGAATTTGGAATACTGAGTTGAAATTTTAGAATTAGTCTTTGGATAGGATTTAAAAATCTTTTTTTTATTTGTTACTTTGCTCCAAAACGAAAAAAGGTACTTTACTCTTGATGGAATTTTATGTTTTCTTGACCCCCCTGTATAATATTTTCAAATTTAAAGTACTCACAACCTAACCTAACCTAACTTTTTATGAAGGTCGAAAAATGGAATTTTTGGTCCATTATACTTATAGGTTACCCTATCCGTGGACAACAATATAAAACTAGAAAAGTTTTGCTATCGAACTATTTATTTCTATATTTATTTAAATTTTTTTTATTAAAGTGGGTAAAATGTGAAGTTTTGCAATAATGGGTGTGTGTTTCTTTAGGAGACAGTACCAGAATCCTCAAAGGAGATTTTCACCAGGCTTCTAATGGGACCATCAAAGCAAAAATATGAGCCAAAACTAAGAGCATTTGCAATGACTTTAAATTTTTATTCGCCCAAGGCATACATGTATGTGAGGCAAAAGTTCAATAGGTCTCTACCGCATCCTAATACAATCGCCAAATGGTATCGTTCCGTTGATGGTTCCCCTGGATTTTCGCAAGAGGCTCTAGTAGCAATAAAAATGAAAGTTGCTGATGCTAAGACCCAGATCATTTGTAATATGACATTGGACGAAATGTCAGTTCGTAAACAAATAGAATGGGATGGTCGAAAATTTTATGGTTATGTAGATGTGGGATCAAATTTGGACTCTGATACAGTTCCAGAAGCTAAGGAAGCTCTTGTGTTCATGTTAGTCGCACTGAATCAATCCTGGAAGATTCCTATAGGATATTTTTTATTAAATGGACTAAGTGGAGTTGAAAAGAGCAATCTTGTAAAGCAGGGATTAAGCTTCATACACGAGTCTGGAGTTATCGTAAGTTCTCTGACCTTTGATGCCTCAGCTTCCAATGTATCCATGGCCAAATCCTTAGGAGCTAACTTCGATGATCTACATAATTTAAAAACATATTTTCATCATCCTATTACTAACGATAAGGTTTTAATTTTTTTTGACGCATGTCATATGCTTAAGTTAATTAGGAATACAGTAGGTCATTATAAGATTTTAAAAAATAGTAGTGGTGACAATATTGAGTGGCGTTATTTAACATCTTTAGTGGACCTTCAACTTACTGAAGGACTACACGCTGGTAATAAATTAAAAAAAAGACATATAGAGTGGACCAGAGAAAAAATGAAGGTCAAAGTGGCTGCTCAAACCATGAGCAAAAGTGTAGCAGATGCTTTGACTTATTTAAACATGGACCTCAAACACCCAGATTTTCTAAATTCACAGGCTACCTCAGAATTTATAATAAACGTCAATGATGTTTTTGACATCTTCAATTCGAGACATAAATTTACTAAATACAAATACAAAGCGGCAATTTTCTCAGGAAACGAAGACTTGATCTTTAGTCGTTTGGAATCAATAAAAGTCTATATCTTGGGTTTAACATATGGGGGAAAATCTGTCTTAATGTCAGGACGAAAAACTGGCTTCCTTGGCTTCTTAATAAACATTGAATCCGTTACCCAATTATACCATATATATTTGAAATCCAATGACCCAAAATTACAATTTTTGTCGACTTATAAACTTTCGCAGGATCATTTGGAGATTTTTTTTAGTGCAATTAGGAGTAGGGGCGGACATAATAATAACCCTACCGCAAAACAATTCGAAAATTCGTATAAAAGGTTATTAGTTCATGTTGAGGTTAAGGGGGCAGATACTGGGAATGCAGTAGCTTTAGATATGACACAAGTTTTGCATTGCGGTTCACAAATAAAACTTGTTAATGATGACGAAGACGTTACAACTTTAAATAGTGACGAAGAGCTAGAGTTAGACTTCTTGAATTCCGATGCCTGGCACTTAACTACTTATAGTGTAGATATTATAAATTATATATCCGGTTTTGTAGGAAAAACAATATATTCTAAATTAAAATGCACTAAATGTGCAGCTTTGTTAAAACAACAAGAATCGTTTTCTTTATTGCAAAAAAGAAAACAATACGGTAATTTATTTGTAGCATCTAAATTTCTAACTGAAATTTGCCAGATTGCTGAAAAAACACTAAGGCAATGCCAAGACAAATTAAATATATTTGAAAAAAACAGCAAGAAAGCGGATCTTGTTTTAATTAATAATTGCCTTCGTGTTTTGCCAGCAAATATTTATAATTATTTCGGGGATCATCTAGATGATGAAGACTTAATATCAAGCCATTTTATAGATTTCATCAAACTGATTGTGAAAAAATTTTTTACTGTAAGAATTTATCATGAGACGGTAAAGAAACATGATGTGAATGTATCACATAGAGTTAGGAGTATACTCACTAAAACCATACTATTTAAAAATCAATAAATTACTTAATGTAACAAGTCAAATTTCCTCACTACGACCTCTCTGTGCTAGCTCATGAATTATCGCAAATAACTATTATTTTTGCATCAGATGTTTTTGGATTTATTTATCCTTTGCTTTGGTTATTGAAATTTTATAATTATCAGATAAAATTTCGTAGTTATATCGTTTATTTTTGATGTGGAACGCAGTGTGCATTTCGTTCATTTAATTGTGGGAATTTCTGAGTTAAGTTCGTTCATTGACCGGATATGGAATATGGCTGTGGAAAATATTCTAGAATATCGTTTTTTATTTATGCCTTTTTGTGAGTTGGACTAGTCGAGATATATAGTTCTCTATCTATATCCTGGAGGGAGATTTCCGGTTGAAGTATGATTTTGTGAAGGAAATCCAATCCTTGCGTGACTTCTTGTGTACTGCCCGACTGAAGAATATCGTCGTGAAGAACTGGCTGCCGTTTCGTGAAGCAGTTTCCCTGTTTGTGATTAGCAGGTCTACATATATTACATTTTACATTTCATTATTTTTTTATATATATTATATACTGCATTTTCAAGCTGCAGAAGAGAGCTGTTCGATATTCACTGGGACTAAACAGCAGAATTGCCAGGATTTTTTTAAAAAATTAAAAATATTAAATCTTTCTTCTTTTTTTGTTTTCCTAATACGTAAGCATGTATCAGCTTCTCAAGAAAGGCCATCTCATACTTATCCACTCAGGAACGCGGAGCAAGATCTTTATCTGCCTACCCCACGCTCAGAGTTAGTTAAAAGTTTAGCATTATACAACTCGAAAAAAATGCAGAATCACCTGCCATTTGAAATCAAATCCGTAACATCATTTTCTTCATTTCGCAAAGCATTGAACTCTTATTTACTAGACAAGGCTTTCTACGCCGTAAATGAATTATATTTTGATAATCGAATTTGATCTTTTAAACACTGGTCTAATGTTTGCTATTGCTATATTTACCAATGACATCGAAATAAATTTATTTACAGGTTATTGATATTTACTATAAACTAACTAAATATTTTTGAATATTATTTTTATTTTTTTATTCTTTGACATTGTAAACATTTATAAATGTTTATTTTAAACAATAAGACTGACAATATTATTTGTATAATGTTTTGTATTATCTTTTGTTTGTTTGTTTGTGTACCTTGTTTGTTTATTTTGTTTGTTTAGTTTATCTTTGTCTACAAATTGTAAATTTTTTTGACAATAAAGGCATTATTTATTTATTTATTTATTAACTTTTTCATAGTTTAATAAATTGATTAAATATGTTTAGTAGTATTATTTACAGTCTAGTCTCATAGTTAAGATAGAGACACTTAAGTTCAAATAATTATAGTAGCATTTGAAGTTCATGGTAATTGCACTCACAGTTCGAGGTTAGTGTTGAAGTCTACTTAATAGTAACATCTTTTTTTGCCGAGTTCATAGAGTATAATCTCGTGGCGACCTTTTATTAAGATCTTTGAACCCCGACCACCCGGCTGTTACAATTAAAAAGCTAGTGGCCTCTATGCAACTCATCCCGATTAAGTAAACTTGTGTTTTATTGAACTTCAAATTAGAGAAAGGACGCGGCACTACAATAAGAAATAAAATACCTAATACAAATTTAAACTGCTGTTTTATTTATTTTTAAATCATTTGTATATTCTTTCAAGGTAGGTATTGCACAAATATGTAAAGGTAAACCACAGAAGGTGTTATATGGAGAAATCATAAATTGGGGTCAAGTAGGGTAAAACTGAGACACTTTTTGAACATTTCGCTTCTTTAAGCGTTTTATTTTTTTAAACAAAAGTTCTTTTCATAAAAGCTGTATGTCTCTTCTCTCATGTCTCCTTCTTGGCGATAAATGAGACATGTGTGGGTAAAAATAACCTAACCAAACCAAACACAATTTTTGTTTTACATTTCGTAATTGCATTTTGACGTGATTTTTTACCAAAATTAAAAAATTGCTAAAAGATATCCAAGTTATATTTTTACAATTTATTTGGACTGTCGCATTCTTCACCCAAATATTGTGAGTCTCATTTTTAACCCACTTGATGTATATTTTTTGTCCTTGATGCCAAAATGAGAATTTCATAAGCCAGTAAGTGCCTTTTATCAAATAATACCATTCATTATTAAGTTTTATGAAATAGATCATAAAAAGTTAAAAAATGAATGTACATACAAGCAGTTTCCTTCTGAGCCAGCATGGTTTGGAAACTACATGAGTTGCCAAATAATTTATAAAGTTTAATAAAAATATCGCGAACTTAAACTGCTTAAAAGCCTTTTTATTAGCCAAAAATATAGACAACAACTCCAACGAATTAATAAGAAGCTTCCTTTCATTCGTGCCGATATCTCAGAATATGCTGAATTGCTGTCTTTGGGTAGCCGTTGCTTACACAAAGTACGATAAAAGCCAATTTCTTAATCTTTATTCTTTTTATACACTTTCAGTTTTGCATGTCGACTTAAATTGTCTAATTTTTAATAATTAATTTAAATACGTAAGCACGCCCCTGACCCGTGTTTACATTTTGAGCCTCCCGCTTCGCCCCGCCTATCATCGGTTATTGTTTATGCGCAGACAAAACAGACCAATACAATCGGTATAGGAATGCTGCGTCTATTGGGTTAGAGGTCGTTG
>NW_022147302.1:0-2022 GCF_002938485.1 Sitophilus oryzae
TTAAAAACACATGTACACGAGGAGGCTGCTGCTGCAGCAAAAAGAGAGAATTTCTTTCTACAATGCAGCTGAACTGAATGAATCAGGAAGTCTTAAAGTTTCTCAAAATCGTGACTCAGAATCGTAGCCTATTCAAGATCAAATTACCGTTATCGATAATGGAAATAAAGCAGTAGAACCCTGTAAAACTGAGCCATTTTGTAGTAAAAATTCAGACGTCCGACCCAATATTGGTCTTTACGAAAATTTTGATCAAGACAATTTTTTTTTTAAACCGGAGGCAAAAGAGCTTGTTCGCACGAGCAAAAAATACCCTTACTTATTTACAGGTCGTCCTAGAAATAAGTGCAAGTATTTTAAGGAGTGGTAGATCTCGATAAATGAAACATATTTTCTATTCATCGTTTTTCAAATCAGTCCAAAATAACGCAGTTGTTTTACTTTGAAAATTTCCAAAAAAAATATTTTTTTGCTCAAATTTTGAGAACCACTGGATCTTTTCTGAATTTTCTTTCTTGTAAATTTAATCTACTACCTATGTTGCCATATCATCAAGAAATTATGTTTTTTTTTTATTTTTATTTATTTATGTTTTTAACTAAAACTAAAAAAAATCCAAAACATTTTTGCGAAAAAACCCTCATAGGCGTGTTTCTGGGGTTCAACTATACTATCAGTTAAAATACTTGCACTTATTTCTGGGACACCTTGTATTAATAAATAAAATGTTTCTTCGTTATGGTCATTTTGTTTTTGTGGATTTGGGCCGGTTGTCTGTTTTTCCCGGGCCGGTTTCCACTTCCCCATCCACCCCTGCACTTATCTACGACGAGATGGTATACGAACTTTATTGATAGTAACTTTATTGGTGTATCTGTATAAGACTTTCTGCCTGGGCAGCGAGTATTAACCATAAACTGTGCTCTGGGTTCTACAGTTAATTTTAACTCGATTTTTCCTCCACTAGACTTCAAAAGACACAAAACACACGTAATAACACGAATCAAAATGCATCATCTTCCAAAACGCAGGGTATTTGTCAAAAGTTGTCACAAAATTATAACCTATAATTTGGCAAGACTTTGACAAACGTCAAAAATCTAAAGGCGAGTTCATACGCATCGGCGTCCGTTTGTCGTTTATCGTTCCGTCAAACCAATAAAATTGAAATACGATCTGTCATTTTTGAAATAAACAAATGAATATGACGAATTTATATTTAAACCTATCCATCGTTAACATAAAAATTATTAGAAACTTTTTTTAGTAAAATAAATAGATTGGTATGGGACGTCATCTGCTTTTCTTCTGTCATCGTCTGTCGAAATCTTACCTGAGAAAAAAAAAACAGAGTATACTGATTACTGTCGAAAATCGACAACTATGAAACTATGATCCCTTCCCCGACACAAACGGTATATTGTGAGACAGAAAATTGTTGAGAGAAACAAGCCCTATATCATAGGATACAACATTTTAATGAACAGTGCTTTCCATAAAATCAATAAAATGAAAAATATACGAAATAATATACATGTACTGATTTCTGTCGAAAATCGACAACTATGAAACTATGATCCCTTCTCTGACACAAATTGTGAGACAGGAAATTGTAGAGAGAAACAAGCCCTATAACATAGGATACAACATTTAAATGAACAGTGCTTTCCATAAAATCAATAAAATGAAAAATATACGAGATAATATACATGCACTGATTTCTGTCGAAAATCGACAACTATGAAGTATGATCCCTTCCCCGACACAAACGGTATATTGTGAGACAGAAAATTGTAGAGAAAAACAAGCCCTATAACATAGGATACAACATTTAATGAACAGTGCTTTCCATAAAATGAATAAAATGAAAAATAAATAGATGAGATCAATGTGTTGCCGACAGATTGCCCTAGACTTGTTTATTCGGTGCGGCCAACGCAAAAAAGACGCTAAGCAAACTTTATCCTATGATGTATGTTTAAGTATTTGTTTATTAACAAGAAAGCGTATCGGTTTTTTGTT
>NW_022147303.1:0-3353 GCF_002938485.1 Sitophilus oryzae
GAACTCCGGAATTTATTCTTACCAATTTCGTTCTCTCTTCAGTTTCCACCAAGATTTTTCTCTCGGACAGATAAGAACTTATTATATTTATTAGGCTATTTTTAATGCCCCTCTCCCTCAATTCTTCCAAGATTAGCTGCCATGACGCGCTATTAAAAGCATTCCTAACATCCAGTGTTAATAATGCACACAACCTGCGGTTTCGATGACTAAATGCTGCTGCTTTTTTAGTTATATTAATAACCTGGATCACTGCATCTACCGTTTGGCGTCCTTTTCTAAATCCGAATTGTCTGTCGCACAGTCCACCGGTTCTCTCTACTTCGCTGTTTAATCTTCCCAGTATTAGGTGTTCAAATATATTCCCTTCAACGTCCAGGAGGCTGAGGGGCCTGTATGCAGTTGGTTCGCCTATATTTTTATTTTGTTTTAGGATTAATAATAACTTTGCAACTTTCCACTGAGTCGGAAAGCAGTTTGACCGGGCAACTTGATTATACACTGACAACACATAGTCTGGCTTCACCTTGGCCATCTGTTTAATAACTTCTGGAGGAATACCAGCAGGCCCTGGTGCTTTATTATTCTTTAACCTATCACAAGCCATTAGTAGTTCATCCTTTGTAAAACATTCAAAACATATTTAAAGAGTTTTTTTTTATCTTTTACCCCCGGTGTTTTCAGGTATAGATAGCGCGTTATAATCCGCCAGATATATTTTATTTGATGGATAGCAGAAAAAAGTGTATCTTCACCTATAGATACCAATATCTATTAGGTAAAATAACCTTATCCGTCAGATATCCTATTTGAGACCTGAACTGCCAAATATCGCTTTATTTGTCGGATACAAATTTGACACATGAGGAGATTTTGATTTAATTTAATAAAATTGCTTAACATAACCTAAGACATTGTTACTATTGTAGATTTCGTTTATTTCAATAAATTCGATTTTAGATTATTTCGAAAAGACTTACCTATTCTGAGTATGTAAACTATAACCATTTTAGAACGTATGAGGTATAAACACTAATAAACACATTCAAATGGTGCAAAAAACTATTGTTGCTGGTGCCGGACTTTATAAGGAGTGTTACAAAATAAAAGGAGCCTATGTTAGAACATCAGAACGAAGAGAATACATTAAGTCAGGATAATAGTGATGAAATATGTACAATTACCGAGTAAAAATATAACTGAACGGCAATTTATACAAAATAAATTATTTTACTTAAATCCCTTCAATTAAAAACCATTACGTACTTAATAAATCTCTAAAGTAGGTAAAAAATAAATAAAACTTTTTAAATCAAATTATTTATTTCATTTTTAATTCTCATATCTTAATTCATTAATATTACAACAGGAACCTTAGAAAACCTGTTATTCAATTCATATTTGCTTTTATTTCTTTTGTGTTACAATTTTAATTTAATTTCTTGCACTATGTACCTTATACTTTATACATCTCTTCTTCATGCTGTTTTTTAAGTAACTCTCTAGCTAAACCTTTTTAAAACACCTCCTTTGAATACCAGTTAGTTCAACTTTTTTACTGTTAAAAGGTTTATTAATATCAACTTTGTTTACACAATATTTTTCCTTTATTTTTTCCTAGTTTTTTTGAAGTTCCATCATTTTGAGTTCTTAAAAATAAAAGTAATATGACAAAATTGTTTTATTTTTTTTATTAAAAAATTTGTACATATGTGTTAATCTAACAATTATTATAGGTGCTCTTAATTTATTATTAATCAAGACAAAAGTATCTAAAATCATCTACATATATAAAATGCTAATGTTTATCTGTGTCGTCTCTACTGAAGTAACGACTTGCTCTAGAAAGTTGCTTTTTACTAAAAGATAGCTAACTGGCTCTTCTAAAAACTGTCGTCGCCGGATTTTTTGCTTTTTCTTTTTTTCATTTAATTGAAAAAAAATAAGTATTTTGTTCTCCTGATGTCGCTGTCGTGGCGGATGCGCCAGGCTTCAACTAGTACACCAATAAATGAGGAGATAAAACCGCAGTACTGGTCTTTGGCGTTATATACTTATTCTCAATCTTGCTTTACTAAAGAAAAATAATATAAGTACATTTATCTATTTTATAAAATAAAAACTCACCTTAATTACTATCGATGCTATCCCACCTATTTCTTTATTATGAGAAGCCCTACAACAATACATATTTGTTATTACTAACAGCCTTATGCTATTTTTTTACAAGATTGTGGTTTTAGGATTTATCTATAAATCTCGATCTGCTTGCACTTCACCAGTTTCTTCCATATTTTCTATTATCAATTTATTGTACTAAAATGTTAATATAATAAATATAACAGTAATATCATATAATTAAATTATAAATTAAGTACTTACACATACTTTTTTCTTGTTTTAATTTCTTATAAATCGCATTCCATCAACAGATCTATTTCACAACTACTGTTGAAACTGATTCCCTTTTTCCATAAAGGTAAAATTAATTAACGTATACCATAATAGAACTGGTCAGAGTTGAACAAAAAATATATTTTAGTTGAATTTTATTGTTTTTATTTTCATTTTGACGATCTTTTGACAACTAATAATAACCTTAGTGCACGCCGCCATTATGGGTGCCAGCAACAGAAATTAACCAGTGTCGTAGTCAGTCGTAGTCTTTGTCATCGAGAACATACAGTTACGGCACGGTTACGGCGGCTTTGAGTCAGTAGCGTGCGGCTTAATTTATTTCATTCTTTTCTTGAGTGCTATATTTTTTTTTTTTATTTTTGTTTATTGTGTGTGATATATTTGGTTTTTGTAGTTTAGTAGTACAATGGAAGTCCGAAGTTCTTTTAGTTTTAATACTCAATCATTGCCTACGGCATTCAAAGTAATTTTTATTATTAGGTATCCTGCAAAATGGCAAACAAGATTCATTTCTAAATTACTGTTTTTCTGATTATCCCTATCTATTTTTAATTTTATGGATAGCTCATGACAATTCAGAGAGAAAAGAACAGAGGTCTCGTTGTTTTTTATAATAATGTTACGGATTCCGACGTAAACAATAAGGTCTGCCGTTTTTAATAAGATGTTTGCCAGATCACTTTGGCAATTTTCAGTACCCGTGTGTAATATTCGGACACAAAGTTTTTTAAATGTTCTTCTAAGCTGGATGAATTTATCGTGGATGGGAATAATGATAGGTTTACAAGATATTGGAATTACAAGAATTACAGGAATTACAAGATAAAGTTGTCGTACCAGATTTTTATGAGTGCAACTGTACACTCAAATCTCGCGACAAGCTTTTATATAATATAAAATTCTGTAATGACGTTATAAGTCCATAATAAAAGTTA
>NW_022147304.1:0-15385 GCF_002938485.1 Sitophilus oryzae
ACTATAATGTGTAATTTTATGTTTCTTAAATCATTTTTATGATCGGCAAATTTTCTTTAGAGTTTGTTTAATAATTACTTTAAGTTATGATTCTATTAAAAAATAAAAAAGGCGATAATAAGATTTAAATTGTAACAAAATTGAAGTAGCGCCAGTATTGTGAAATCGTCGGAGTAAATATCAACATTGCCAAAAACTGCTGAACGTGACATTGAATTTGAAGAGACTAAATTTACTTTTACCTTTTAATTTAATATTTAATGAATTACCTTAGGTAATAAATTTAAGCGTTACCGCACAAAGCAATAATTTATCTATCGTGATCAATTGGATTAGATTTTCTTGTTCGCACATACATGTTTTATTCGATTTAAATCACCCACAAAACATCGAGTCCCCAAACTTGGTGACGCCTATGTTTGGAACTTATCCAAAAATCGGTTCGCTCTGAGATTTTCCTGAAGTTTTCGCTTTGTTTGTGAAATTATGTTTCGGGAGTCACCGTTAGATGTCTGTAACTACTCTTTCTTTTAATATTTGTTTTGGGTTAGTAAAATATCTGGATTTATTTCTGGAACGGCTTTTAAACTGAATTATAAATAGTAAATATGTTTATTATTGGATTATACTGTCCATTTAATTTTCTCATTCTTTTGTATGGCTTTACACCTCTCTTTTCTGTAATAGGTGCAGCCTTTATACAGGGCGTTCCAATATTCCGTGGACTATAGAACTGCTACGTATTTTTGGAATGAAAATAAGTTCATTGGACACAATTTACCTATATACAAAAGTGCTTCGTTTGTCCGTTAGAGGGCATTAAGCTTTAAAAAATTTCATTCAAAAAAGCCATTCACATTTTTAAGACATTTTAACACATTTTAACACATTTTTAAGACATTTTACGATTTGGGGTGCCTATGTTGTGCTAAGTGCCTTAAGATTTGACATTCACAAAGATCAAAAAGGGCACGGGAAGCATGAAATCTACTTCCACCCCTACATACATTTTAGTATAAATATTTTCCAACTCCACCGACGACCGATTTTTTTCGTAAAATGGTTTTTTACGTAATAAATGGTCCCTCTAGTATTTACTACATTTTTTGTCTCGTAAAAAAACACCACCGCGCATACTTTTTGGGGAAAAATATTTTTCTGAAACTGATTTGCAAAAAATGTTTCTTGTCACATCAAACGATGTAGGCGCATAAAATCTATTATGCGCTAATAATTTAGTTGGCAAAAATATGGAATTTTATGTTTGTATCATAAATTATGTTTGACAATAAGCTTCATAAAAAGTTTAAGAAAATAAATAAATTTTAAATTAATTATCGTTCTGGTTTATTTTTGATTGATGCCCTCTAACGGAGCACTTTTGTATAGAGGGAAATTGTATGCAATTAACTTATTTTCATTCAAAAAATACGTTGTTGTTCTAAGGTTACGGAATATTGAAACTCTCTGTATATTTTGTATAGGTCTGCTTTATGCGAAAAAAAGTAGTCGGTGGAGTTTGGTTTGGTTTGGTTTAATAAACTTTTGGTCTAGTAAAATATTTATACTAAAATTTATGTAGGGACTGTAGGGGTGGAGGTAGTTTTCAACCTAAAATACGTAGTAGTTCTATGTCCACGGAAAATTAGGACACCCTGTATATGATAACGATTTCAAATTTATGAACAATTTTCTTTATTTTGTCACTGATTTCTCTATAGTACTAAGGGATATACAGGGTCCGGCAATAGTGCGTCGGGCATCTGTAACTCCTAGAATAAAAAACTTGAGAATTTTGTTTAAGTGCAATCTTAAAGTATGTATGAGGATGTATTTCCGGAAAATATTTTAACTTCTATAGGGTAGCTCAAAAAAGTGTGAGTGGATCTGGATGATTTTTTTAAATATAACACCCTGTATATTATTGCATTTTTTGGCTTCCTTTCAGATCACTTTACATAATCCTAAGATATAAGTAAATCTTTTCGATAGTTTCAGAGATATTAAATCAAATAAATCAAAAATATATGTTTTTCAACACTTCTTAAAAAAACATTAAAAATACAAGAAATGTTGTGAAATCAAAACTATATTAGATATTTACTTTAGAGGGTCTGTTATTACTTTGCTATAAATATGGTAATCGTAAATCATACGGGATGTTCAATATTTTACGCCAAACTTTCAAAAATATAAAATAATTTTTGTTCGTTTTTTTAAATGGAACACCTTGTATATTATTTTTTTAATTGACGGAGAATTAAAAAATGAACATTTTTTGTATTTAAAGTATTTCAAAATTTTTAATAGATTTCCGGATACACGCAGTATTATTTCGTATGGCGCTTTCAATAATAAAATACCAGAGAAAAATCTTTGGGTGGCTTTGATAAAAATTTACTTTGGAAAATGTCATATGAAATACAAAACCGGGAATATCTGCGAAACTGTTAAAAATTTTGAAATACTTTAAATGCAAAAAAATGTTCATTTTTTAATTCTCCATCTATTCAAAAAATAATATACAGGGTGTTCCATTTAAAAAAACAAAGAAAAATTATTTTATATTTTAGAAAGTTTGGCGTAGAATTTTGAACATTCTGTATGATTTACGATTTCCATATTTATAGCAAAGTAAGTACAGACAATCTAAAGGAAACATCTAATATAGTTTTGATTTCAGGACAGTTCTTGTATTATTATTAATAATTTTTTTAAGAAAGGCTCAAAAATATATAATTTTTATTTATTTATTAATATCTCTGAAATTATCGAAATATATTTACTCATGTCTTAGGATTATGTAAAGTGATCTAAAAAGAAGCCAAAAATGCAATAATATACAGGGTGTTCCATTTAATAAAAATCATCCCGATCCACTCACACTTTTTTAAGCCACCCTATAGAAGTTAAAATATTTTCCTGAAATACATCCTAGTACATACTTTAGGTTTGCACTTAGACAAAATTCACAAGTTTTTTATTTTAGGGGCTACAGATGCCCGACGCACTATTGCCGGACCCTGTAGAACAAACTTTTTTTTCAAAATTATGCAAAATGTCAGATCAAGAAAATATTTTATTTTATAATTTACAATATTTTATTTACTCGTATATTACAATGTTATAGCAGTTGTGTTCAGTGACTATACTTGGTAGTAGCCTTGAACAAGGGTAGTAGAAAACTGTTTTGAACGCTAAATGCTGCATGTTGTCTATTCAATAAATTTACGACGATATTTACTTGACAAAAATCTTTTGAGGCTGTAACTGTTGTATTTGTGATTGTAAAAGCTATTTTCGATTATTTACATGTAATATCTGAGTTAAATTTAGACCGTGTTTGTTACTATACGAACACATTTGAAGCTATTAATACAATCTGAAAATTAATAATTTCTACGTGTAAGTACTCGGTACTAATATGTTTTTCAAATATACAGGGTTGTTCACCACATACGACACGGTGTATTGTAGCTAAACGATTAGATCTTTAAAAATTGTAAGTTTTGGGTTCGTTGAAGGACTATTAGAACTACAATTTAAAAATATTTTTACAATATACAGAGTGTCCCAAATAAGTAAAAAATATTATAGTTGTATTTTTTAAATGGAACACACTGTATATTATTCTATTTTTAGATTCTACGATTGAAATAAAGGTAAATTTGATTAAGGTTTATCACACTTAAACCTTACCGTTTTTGAAATATTTTCAATTTTATGAAATTGTAGTAAAAATGTTAAGGCTTCATTTCTCCAAGTGTATCAAAGTTTTTAATACTAAATATTTACTTAAGTTTATTTATTGACCAGATATTGTATCGCAATAATAAGCAAAATAATACCTTATACAGAGTGTCTAAAAATTTATATTAAATAATTACTATCTTTACACGAAAATAACTTGCTTAATTTAAATGGAACACCCTGTTATATTCATATTTTACGAGAATCAGATGCACAATTTAATTGTTTATCAAATTGTATTACACCATCTTTTACCTATCTGTTCAAGTTTTCGTAGAAAATACATTTTCTTATAATTTAGACCTCATTTATCACTATACACATGGAATATTGACATTTTAGATTATTTTTAAAGATGTAACAAATTTTCAAAAAGTACCAGATACTAATATTGTCGATATAGTTCGCTCATGTCATTAAAAAAAATAAAAAAGCTGTTTAAAAATATTTTTTGTTAAAGAGAACCAATTAATATGATCCCAGTATTCAAACTACATTAATGGACTGTTTACGTTATTTAATAATAATTGCCCCAAATACTAAAAAAATGAATTTTGTATGTGTATTAGACAGTCTGGTAAAAAGTAACACTTATAAATTATATTTCATTTTTTGACGAATGCTGATTTATAACAACAGAGACGTTTATTTTCATAACTTATTATTATATTGATTTCTGAGTTAAATCCACATTTATTTAGAATCATTTATTAAGTAAAACAATTAAGTACCAATGTAGTTAACTAATTTTTGGGCGGAAGTAATGGTGGTATATTTAACTGGTATAATCTTTTACAAAGATTTAAATAGTTTTATTTTTCTAAATAAATGGGCTTGCAATATGATTATTTTTACCACCTGTACATTTTGTACATTTTTTAAAGCAACAGGTCTAAAAAATATCTTAAATGTCAATATTCCATGGGTATAGTGATAAATGAGGTCTAAATTATAAGTAAATGGATTTTCTACGAAAACTTGAAGAGATTGGTAAAAATGGTATAATACAATTTCATAGACAATTAAATTTTGCATTTGATTCACCTAAATAATAGGGTGTTTGATCCGTTTAAATTAAACAAGTTATTTCCGTTTAAAGCTAGTAATTATTTAATATAAATTTTTGGACACTCTCTATAAGGTAGTATAATTTTTATCATTGCAATACAAAATCTGACCAATAAATAATCTTCAGTAAAAATTTAGTATTAAAAGCTTTGACACCCTTGAAGAAATAAAGACTTAAAATTTTTACTGCAATTTCATAAAATTGAAAATATCTCAAAAACGGTAAGGTTTAAGTGTGATAAACCTTAATCAAATTTACCTTTATTTCAATGGAAGAATCTAAAAATAGAATAATATATAGGGTGTTCCATTTAAAAAAATACAACTATAATATTTATTACTTATTTGGGACACTCAGTATCTTGTAAAATTATTTTATAAATTGTAGCTCTAATAGTCCTTCAACGAACCCAAACCTTACAATTTGTAAAAATCTAATCGTTTAGCTACAATACTCCGTGTCGTATGTGGTGAACAATGTATACCTGTATACTCTGAAAAGTAATTCAGGAACACTTTTTTTAATTAATAAATTGGTTTATTAGACTAGGAATAGCTCTAATAAAATGTGCAAATTCCAATGCTATTTTGACTTTTTTGTTATTTATCAAAGATGAAAATGGTGAAATACTAAGCTATTGGGTCTAGGTCGCAAAGCTATTTTTAAGCACGTGATTGATTAAATTTATTTTAATTCTCCTGACATTACAATTAAAACAGAGTTGACTAAAATATATAATGTGATCAAAAAGTTTTATAATCAAGCATGAAAAATTATATTTACAACAGAAAAATAATTCTTATTCAGGGTTTCCCAATATCCCTAAAACATAGGACAGCTACGTATTTTTGGAATCAAAATAAGTTCATTGGATTCAATTGACCTCTATACAAAAGTGCTTCATTTATCCGTTAGAGGGCATCAAAGTTTAAAAAAATAAAAACCCTTTTTAAGATATTTTAAGAACCGGTATTCCGATTTGAATGAGATTTGGGGTGACTATGTTTTGCTAAGCGCTTTAACATTTGACTTTTACATAGATCAAGAAAAAATACGGCAAGGGTAAAAACTATTTCCATTCCTACATAAATTTTAGTATAAATATTTTCCATCTCCAGCAATGATCGATTTTTTTTTTGGAAAATGGTCCTTCTAGTATTTACTACATTTTTTGTCTCTTACAAAAAAACGCTACGCATCGTATAGTTTTTGTGAAAAGATTTTTTGGAGAATTTATTTTTCCAAAGTAGACCTACAAAAGGGAGTTCCAATATTTCGTAGACATAGAACAACTAATTATATAATATAACTTAATTATGTGTAATTAACTTATTTTTTCGATAAAAATTTTTGGATAAAAATAAGTTAATTGCGCATAATTTACCTTTATAGAAAAGTGCTTTATTTGTTCGTTAGAGGGCTTCAATCAGAAATAAACCCGAACGTTAATTAATTTAAAAATTACTATTTTTTATATACTGTTTGAGTAAAAAATATTTTTCCGAATCTGACCTCCAAAGGGGCCAAGCCCCCTGAAATCTATAAATTGGGTTAAATATTAGGCTTTTGGCACAGAATATCTAGCTACGCGTAGCTAGATATTCTGTGCTTTTGGGTTAAAAATGACGCTCTAAAAAGCATATTCTACATTACTTTTTAATTGGACCCCCCTAAATTCCTGTATCCGCCCCTGGTGATTCTAGCCTAGTGTTTAAATAACTGCTTTTTAAAAGAAAACTAAAACATATCTTTTAATATTTTTCATGTTAGTCTTCGTTCTATTATGATGGGATTAGTGACGCTGATTTCATATCTTTGTTTATCGGAATATAGGGCTAATCAATTGTTCTTTGTTTATATTGACGCAAATATTCTGAAGTAGAGGTGGGTAGTGATGCGCATTACGATTCTTTTTACTGAATCGAATCACACAATTCAATTTCCCATATTGAATCGACTCTTACGAATCGTTCATTTGAACGAACTACATGCACAATTTACCTTTCATAAAAACAAGAATCATAACTGGCACTACCGGTGATAATTTGGTCGGACAATGGGCTCTTTCACTATATTTTGGAATTAGCATAATTGAATAAAGCAATTAATTCTAGAATTTTCTGTTATCTCATTTTCGAAAAATTTGAAGTCGTTCTTAAGAAGATTAATAAAAACAAAAAAGCCCAGAATAAAAATCCCCACTTTATTTTTAATACGTCACACCTGGCATGTTGAAAAGCGGCAACACGGCCGCGACCGGGCCACCATGCTGACCCACCACCACCTCCACACAAGGCCATTCAACCTTTTCCAATATGGCGGAGATAGAAGTGCTTTATTTGGCGCGTATTTCAAAAACCTGTTTTATTTCCAAATAGACATTTTTCACACAAATGTCGGGTTAGATTATGTAATATTTCACTAATTTTTTAATATACAGGGAGTTTAAAGTTCTCTACATAAATATGGAATTTTTTGTATTATTACTTTTATGAAAACATCAGTTAGTTACTTTTTATAAAAAGGTCTGCTTTCTCAGAAAATAGGTAGTGTTAAAATATTCAAACTTGAGGTAGCATATATAGGGTGTATCATCGGAAAAAGAAATAACTAGAAATATATGACAGAAAATCGCAATATAAACTAAATATTTAATTGCAAACACTTACCTACCATAGTTTAGAATTTACTGAACGTTTGATAAATATTAATTATTATGGACAATATAGGAAGTTACTTGTCTTAGTAAAAGCCTTGGTAAATGCTCTTGGAATTATAAACTACACTGGCTTGGGTCAAAAAATATAGAATATTTATTCTATGTTTTGCAGCATTACACAAATGGGAATAAATTTAAACTATAATAGGTGAGGATAAATAAAAAATATAATATGTGTTTCAAGATTTTATATAGAAAAAAAACTAAATACCTTTTTGGGGGTTCGTAAGTAAAACTTACGCTTAGCTTAGTTTTCTTTACTCTTTCTCTTTATATAGGGCATTGTCTTTGTGGTAAAGACGTCATTCCTTTTTTTTGCATAGTTCTTCAATAAAATATTGGATATTCTAAACAAGATGGATTTAATAATAAATTCTGACGTATGTGAGGGGCAATTGTGACCTAAAAAAAGACTTACATCCAGGCCATTTATATTTTCAAATGTCAATGTTGTCAATATCTTTCTGTGATCTTTTTCATGTAAAAAGCTTGATTCTTCTTCCAATATTTTACTTATAATGAGGTAAGTGTAAGCAGTAGCCATAACTACATTCTCACTAGGGTAACAGAGGCTTTGGCCTTTGGCCTTTTTGAGGCATATTTAATGCACTTCTTACCCGAGAACTACTAGTAGGAGTGAAATTATCTCTTTTAATAGCTGTCAACCATTTTTTACGAAGCTCGTTATTTTTGGGGAATATAAAAGCAGAAACCTTGGGACCCCCTCTATAATTCCCATAACACTTTGGAACAGAGCATGTAAAAAGCATGCTACAATAAAATGTTAATACCTACTCTTTAATACCTATCTTTTGATTATTGTAAGTAATCATTATAAAGTACTATGCAGACTGGCGGCGAAGGCTTTTTACTCATTTAGGTGTAATATTTTGATAAATACTTCTACCTTAAAATAATTAATAATAGAGGAGTACGACAAGAACAAAAGTTTGAATTTCCCTATGTGGAATGTCTGGTTTGGATTATTATTACACTGTTATTTTATCACAATTTTCTGATCACACCATGCACTGAACACTAAGAATTAAACAAACGTGTTGCAGAAGCACAACAAACTAGAGATAAATACCACTACCGGCTTTTCAGGTTTAAGGTAAACAATTTAATAATGCGCTGCCTTCGCCGCCATATTTGCCTTGCCCATATCATGTTGATTGGCCTTGAGTTGAGGTGGTGCTGGTCAAATCAAATCTCAATGTTGACAGCTGTTGGCTGGCGCACGAGCACGGTTCTGCAATGTGATTGGGCGTATTTTTCATACGTCATCAATTGGCACTTTAAAATTATTTCAAATTAAAGCAATTTTGAGGGCCTATAAAAAAAGCTGTACTTAAACTGCCGTTAAACGGTAGCTTACTAAAATACCGTTAATAGGTATGACGTCGTTGATGTGACGCACTTGACGGCTTTATGAAATATAGGAATTTTATAAGGACTCACCAACGCTATCCACCCCACCAAATAACCAATTTAACCAACGCAACTAACCTCGACACTGATAAAAAATATAAAAAACAAATATAAATTAGTAAAAATCAACCAACCCCACCAAATAACCAACTAACCAATGAATTAACACCCTCCAAATAACCACGCTAACCAACCCGCCAAATAACTAAACCAATCCAACCAAAAGGAGTGAAACCAATGCAATAAGATCACGCTATAAGCAAAAAAAATATAAAAAAAGTCTTGGTCGGCGTTAGATTTGAACCACGGACCATTCGCTTACGAAGCGATAGCCTCAGCCACTGAGCCATAGGTGCTCTTGCAAAATGCTTAAGGCTAGGCATTACTTTCCGCCGACATGAACGACGTCACAATATCTATTAACGGCATTTTAGTAGGCTACCGTTTAACGGCTGTTTAAGTACATCGTATAAAAAAATTATTCAATGTCATGGAACTATTTTTTTGGGATAAATATACTGAAAATAGTCTTCTATTTCAGATTTTGTCCTTGAATTGGGTATTTTATTTTTTGTGAAAGAGCCCATTACTTAAAGGCCCATGCAGAAAAAGAAATACACAGTTCTTTCATTTGCTTTTCAACACTTTATAGCACTGGCGTAATTGGATTGATTATCTTACCAATAATCCAACCCAAAACAACACACCTCTAGATGTGGGTAAAGATTGAACGAGTATTAAAAATGAATCGTAATATTCGATTCACCACTTAGAATACGGTTCGTTTAATTGAATTGTGGCCAGCACGGTGTTGTATTATTGTTCAGAACACAGGCACTCGGTTTGAGAATAAACCAGGATGTCAAAACTTAGTAAACTTTTTATTGACAAACGGCAGACACACTATAAAAGTAAAAGTAAAGGAAAGATTTCAGTTAACGTCTCCTTTTTGCTGCCAGGGCTAATCTGGACGGGGCCTACTTTGTTTACGCGGAATCCGAACCGCGGTCCTCGGCCATATCATCGTCAATGCCCTACCGACTTGGCAAGTGTCTAAATCGTCTCTTACTCACGAGATATCCGATCTCATCCGGCCTCGAACCGGCGCGGCGTGAATGAGCAGTGTGTGTCAATAGATTTTACACTTTTGCCTTTTTTTTGGACAGCAGCACGATACAGAGTTTCGAACCGGTCACCCGTCCATCCACTAGTATCGCCTTACGTCGCTTAACTTCGGTGTTCTAATGGGAACCGGTGTCTCGACGTAGCTGGGCCGTTGCCAGAGGAACACGTCGCTAAAAAGAGTCGTAAGGATTGAATCGGATCACAATGCGACTCTTCGTTTCTACGGTTCGTTCGTTCAAAGAATCGTGAGAATTTATTCATTGCTTACAATACTGTTCGTTTAAAAATTAAATATTAGAATTATAAACTAAGAGCTTGGGTACCCAAACGTTTTTAAAATAGGTAATAACATCGATAGAAATATAGATCAGTAATTATTATTTTAGGAATATGTTTATTATTAAAATAATAATTACTGAATTTTTTATGCTCTATTATACCAATTTTATATATTAGTAATAAAACAAACTATAATTTAACGCCGTTTTCATAATAATGTAAACTGCGCATTTATCTAGTAGAGTAACAATAATAGACTCGAACAAAAGCCCTAAACAAACATCATAGATATAAAATGCAAGCGATATGAAAGTTACTTACAAAAAATATCTATTTATACTGTGAGACGCAAAATGTGTTTGTAGTTTGTTCAAATGAACGATTCGTAATAGTCGATTCACTATGAGAAATTGAATCGCGTGATTCGATGCACTAAAAAGAATCGTAATGCCTATCACTATTCTGAAGATAATCAATCATCAATTTTTTATTTCATTTACTCCTACATGAATATACGACCTATTGGTTTAATCTAATTTTAGAAAAAAAAATATCAATATTCTTGACATATTTTGACACATAAATTAATTCATGACAATATTAAGTGGGATTGTGGGATGAACTTATTAAAAAATGCACATGGTAGGTTTCATCAAATTCACTTTTCAAAGGGGGAGTGTTGACAAATTTCCTAGTTATGCTTTGCCAATGAGGCGAGTCAATAGTCGATTTGCGAGAAATACTGCCAAACTTATTTTAAGATATTTTTTTTTGTATCGATAAATGTATATTTGACCCAGTGAGATTTTACAATTTTAAGATTTAAAATATTTTAGCTTAATAATCATGCATGTGTTTACTAAGTAAATTTATAACAGAATTCTCTTCTTGTGAGATATTATATCTATTGAACAAAAACCGTTCATACTTTATTTTCTCTTTTTTTAAATTGCCATCTTATATTTTTCATGGTTAAGTGTTAAGTGGAAGAGCAACAACTAAGTCCAAACCAAATAGGTACCAAATCGTTCCTATTTAAATAACTGCTTTTTATAATTTTAATACTTAATAAAAAGGCTATATGATTATTACTTTTTATCACAGATTTCTCTGGAATAATCCTTGTATCGGGTCGTATACCAAGCTACAAAGCGTGCTGTTCATTATGGAGGCATAACCTTTCGTATTAGCGATGTTGTGCCGAGTACCACAGCCCTTTGCATCGCCAAAATTGTGCTGGTCGGGATTTGAAGACTTTTTAGGTGGCTTTGCATATTTCTATGTACTAGTCCGTTAGCTGATATAATAATTGGTAGAATCTCAACTTTAGCTAGATTCCATAGCTTTTTGATTTCAGCTGCCAGTTCCTGGTATTTAGATATTTTCGTCATACATCCGTGTCATATTGGAGTCTAATGGAACTGCAGTCTATTATTGTGACTTTTTTTTGCTGCTATGTCTTGGAAAACCATGTCTGGGCGATTATGATTCACTGGATTATGAGTAATGATATCCATGTTCCATAAAATTTTTACCTGGTATTTTGTAGTATATTGCCAAAGGTGTGTGTGTATTTGTAGTCCGGTGTGTAGGTTTGTAGCAGTTTGTGTTTAAGACATAGCGCTTGATGTAAAGTTTTCCCCATGTCCTCGTGTCTGCTAAGGTATGTGGTTGATACTAGTGATGTTCAGCCTGATATGATATGCTGTATACTTTCTTGAGCAGAGCAACCTAACCGACATGTCGTTGAAGGTACGTCTTCTTTTAGTATGTGTTTTTCTATATGTTCTAGTAGGTACTACTTGATCTTGTATCGCCGCCAATGCTCCTTCTGTTTCTGGGAAGAGGTATCCGTGCTTCAGGTAGGTGACTGACATGGTCTTGCATACATCCTGCTGTTCAATACTGGCGGCGAACCTCCCATGTCCCAATCTGATTTTAGTTGTTGTCTCCTAGCTTTGTATGTTTCTACTAGTTGTTGCGCTAGATTTAGTGCACTCAGATTTTTGTCTGCTTTGATGATGGCTTGTATGGTAGTAGAGCGTTTCGCGTGAAAATATTTGATAAGGCTTTCTTTCTGCTGCTGGTGTGCAAGTTCAAGATTTATAAGAGATCTTCCTCCATCACTTCTTGGTAAATATAACCTTTCCAAGGCAGATTTTGGATGATGCATCTTGTATTTAGTGAGTGTTGTTCTGACTTTTTGATCCAGATGTTTTAGCTCAGTGGTAGACCGCAGCAGAATACCAAATGTAAACGTGAGTGCAAGTGCTGCCCAGGTATTGATTGCAGCGAAACAATTTTTTGCTTTCAGACAGGTTCTCGTTCTCAGTACAGTACTGTGGTGTGGAGTGTTCTCCCAGTACGTCTACTGGACTTGTGTCTATGAAAGAATGCGGACAAAAACATTTAAATAAACAATATATTTTATAAGTCGATTTGACGAGTGCGTCACCGCAAATCGCTCCGCCCACTCATTTTATTGGCCATTTGCAAATTTTGTTGAATTTTTATTGATGGGACGCGTCGCCTATTTTTTACGAAAAATATCGAGAGAATATCGTTTCCCTCTCACGGATACCCCGTAGCTACAGAACGGACAGACGTACTGTACAATATTTAATCTGCGGAAAAATTCTTCTTTAACCTGTTCTCTGTTTAATATTTCTTTGATGTTAAATGCTTGTTCAATTCCCAGATACTTGTATTCTTGTTCGATACATATTCCATCTATTGATGTTCTATCCATCAGTGTTATACTTTCCGGATCTTGGACCTTTGGTTATATGTATCGTCGCACATTTGTCAATTCTCAGTTCCATATGGACTATGGACTGCCGCACTAAAAGCTGCTACTGTTTCTAATTGGCTGCCAAGTTGGTCGGAACCCCTAGCATATAATTTAAGGTCGCCCATATAGAAAAGGTGCGTGACTGTGGTGTTAGGACTTATTTTGTATCCGTGTGGGCTACTGTTAAGCATGCTACTAAGGGGGTTAAGAGTAAAACAGAACCACAGTGGACTAAGGCTATCTTCTTGGAATATTCCTCGCCTGATAGAGAGCCGCACAGTGATGTAAACCTCAATTTTATCATTGACTTGTAAAACTGTACTTCAAGTCTTCATGAGATGTTTTAAAAGATCTGTAATTTGTTTGTCAATTTTATATTTCAACACACGAAGTAAAGCAAGAATGGGGCATGGAATCGAATGGCTTGCGGTAATCTATCCAAGCCACAGACGCATTTCGAGTCCTTATTTTAGCGTGTCTTTTAATGATTGTGTCTATGACTAGGTTCTCATTGCAATGATTACTATTATTAAGCTACTCTCGGGTTAAATTAATATTTTGTTAAAAACATTAGACTTCAAATTTTATTATTATTACTTAAATGGTTAAGGTGTGTTTACGAGGACAGGTACAGAGTGAATAATTCTCCTTCTTCAGAAGAAGTATTTTTTATTTATTTTATTTTATTGTATTAGGTATTGTAGATACAAAAATATTTTTGCTCTTTATTTTATAACTTTTCTCTATATATATATTTCTTTTATATTTTGCAGCAATCTATTATTAACCTGCAGCTCATTGAAAACTAACGTGTATGATTAATAATATTGTTTTTTTATTCAATAACTTTCAGTCTTCTCAGATGCAGGTATAAAAAAGTGTAAATATTGTATATTGAAGAAAGAGTAATCATAAGCATCGAACTGGATATTAATGGATATTTTGTGAAGCAAGTAATCTTCGTAAGCATTTCAAAATTATAATACAGAATTAGGGTCATCTTTGTCATTTTAATTTTTGCTAGGTACTTGTTTCCCTTAATTTTTCTAAATTTTATTGATCACAAGGAAAAAACGATGAAATTGAGAGCAAACTTGTTACAGAACTTGTTGCGTGTATAGCTTTATTAGCTTTCAAACAATGTCGTTTTCTATTGTCTGAAATTCTAAAGACCCTAACAATGGTCATTTTAATTATAGTACACTGTAGGTCAGAACACAATTCAAGTATTTGAAGTCGTGTCATTGTCCGCATTGTTTCGGAATATAGGTACAGCGGTCCACTAGAAAATTGTTGCGTTATAGAGACTGAGATCTTAAAAAATCTGATTGTTGAATGATGTAAGAAAACCGTGTATATTTGTATACGTAGATAAGGATATATTCGTGTACATTTATGTAATATGCATATTTTAGTTTGGTTTGGTTTCGAGAACCGTCGAAATTTTTGGATTTCTTAATATACTATACTCACAAGTGAATACTCATATTTTGGATACTCGGTGACCGGTATACCGATACTTAAAGACTCGAAGATTCGTTAGCATTACTCAAGTTGCGCGCGTTTCCTATCAAAAATGTTTAGTATTCTTATATTAAAATAATAAGTTCGTTTCTACAGGGTGCTGCAAATTTGAGGTACGATCATTGGTATATCGCAAAACCGTAATAGATACAAGATGGTTAAATTGGGGCAAAGTTGTTTCTTGGGATGTTCACCAAGATGCCATAAAAGAGTTTTAAAATTTCAAGGGATTGCTGAGTTTTCTGGAAAAAACGGATATTTTTGAAAATCAATTTTATTTTTCCTGTCGTTGCTTTTAGAAAATCAAAATACTAATGCACATTCTCAAAGCCACTTTATTAAAGCTATCTGATAGTATTTTTAGATTTTCAAATTAGGCTGATAATTTGTGAGATACAGAGGCCAAATTTAATTTTTTTAAATACGGAATTCTTTTGAAAGAACTCCTCGGTCGCTTAAGTATAATGATATGCCACACTTATACTTTTTTGTTTTGAGTACCTTAACAACAACAAAATTATTTACCGCTATTTAAATAATTTCAAAGTCCGACTCTGGCTTTTTAAATTATTTAATCTGCTTATATTGAATCCAACCATATTGATCAGCGCCAATTAACATTGAATAAGGAAAATCGAGCCAATTGGAAGTTCAAATAAATAATAAGTTAACAATGTAACTGAACGGAAGTTACCAG
>NW_022147304.1:21760-30685 GCF_002938485.1 Sitophilus oryzae
GTTGCGTCACTGTATATGACCGAGGATTCCTCAGATGATCATCCGATTATTGGAATCCTCGAGGATCGATACTCGAAGATTGAAATCATCCGATTATTCTAACATTCATATTAGTAAGTAATTCAACACTTTAATTAAGATTAAGGAAAGAGTATACATACCAGTATCCTGTATCATGCATGGCGGACGGATCGACATCATAATAGGCCTGGACCTATTCAAGCGTTTCAATTGAACATTTGAATTTGATTTGAAATATTTGTGGATTTTTTTTATCTTTAAGCTGAGCTTAGTTTATAGGATAGTTGGTATAATTATTCTATTAATCTTCTAATTGGTTTGTTCAAGGTGGATAACTAAACGGATCTAGAAAGAAAATTGTGTCCAGAACTTAAAATTTACAGTGGGTGACTATGCGATTAATGATCATTATTGCGACGGGGCGACTAAAATAGTTGTTGTCGGGCAGGCGTGCGGTAATCCGGCCAAGAATCGAGGGAAATCAATCGATATTTTCACTGGTAAATTATAGCTTAATTTCAGGTGTGTTAACTGGTGTGTTATTACATCTCGGGCAAGAGCTTTCAATTGTTGAATATATTGGCAATTCCCGGCCCGCCGCGCCATAGAGACGACGCGACGCGGACGAGTCGGGCAGAAAACACATATTACGTATTTGACATTTACAAAACATACTCAGGGCTAATCTCCAAGTGAAGTCGCCAACAGTGAAAGAACCAATTATATGGATATGTTCCCTGCATAAATCTATTCACAAGCGCCCGCATATTCATTTAACTGAGCATGCCTCACCTGAAGAATTTTTCATTGGTCGATGTTTTTTAAAGGGAAGTGGTGGACTGACATTTCTAAACCGCTTTCATTTTAATTTCCGATTGGATAATTATTGGAATTATTATACCACTATTATCATGGAGTTGGAAATTATCAAAAAAGAGGTTGGAACAATAAACTAAACAAAAACAAAAAAAAAAAAAAATAAAAAAGTATCCAAACAGGAATAAGACAACAATCAATCGGATTTTGGCGCAATCGCAGTTCAATCCATATCCGGGTGAAATAGACTTATGCAGTTTTAATATGGAGCTGGGTTATGTTGTTTTTTTCTTACGGCACAGAAATTGCACACGGTGTTAAATAGGGAACCCTGAGTATATTTGTAAAAAGTAATACGTATATGCAGAAAACCCTATAAGTGCATGCGTTTTTAATAGGCAGTGTTGCCATTCTGTTTCCCTACAAGTAACTGTCCAGTTAACAATCTGTATAATATAATATATATTACGTGTAGTAAATCGACCATTTATGAAATTCACTTTGAATTAACTAATTATATATTTTTTCTTGCATTTACTACTTGCCAAAAATAATTAAGATACGTCAATTGGACTTACGTGATTTAGTAGCGTATCTGATGTTTATGTTATTAAATAATTATTATACTTTATCTATTTTTATTAGAATTATGTATTTTTAAGTTTTTTTCTCATTTTTTATTCTATATGTATTATTTATTTTAGAACTATATAAAAAGTGATATAAAATATAATAATATTTTTATTAATGGGGAAATAATATCTCTCCTAGAAAGCCCTATTAATTAACTTTGTTTCACAAAGAACTACCGCTGGTCGATCTTTTAATAACCAGAGGAAAGTTAGTGAACCGTAGTTTATTTTCCAGAATTCTATTTTAGTAGTCGTAGAATTCAATGTCGTTTTTGAATATATATTTGGAAAACGTCTGTGAACTATTTTTAACGAACTTAACTTACAAAAATAGCCAACGAGTGTAGCCAGTAAGATTAAGAAATTATGGTGTTATAAATATGTACCTATATTTTTTTAAGTTTCTGACTTATACATATTTAGAGTTTTAGGAATAATGGAACAGTGTGTACTTATTAATATAAAAATTATTTTCTTATTTTTATTTTTGTTTACCTCTAATCTGAAAAATATGTTTACAATACATTAACCATAAAAAGAACAATCTGAATGTCTAGAATTAAGGTTTATTATCACTACTAATACAGTACTTAATCAAAACTAAATTTAAATATTTTTTCATTATACTTAAATATACTTAAATTTAAATATAATATATTTTTTTTAGAAAATGTCAAAATGGTCATAACACTTTTCTATCCTATTTATGTACATTACAATAATTTAACAATTCTAGGGCTCCGGCCCAGCTACATAGAAACACCAGTTTTCGACAGATCACCAAAGTTAAGCGACGTTAGACGATGCGAGTGGATGGATGGGTGGCCGTCTGGAAACTCAATCGTGCTGTTGTTCTATGGCAAGAGTAGGGTTGCCACCTGTCCTTTTTTGAAAAGGACAGACCTTTTTTGGAACGAATTGTCCTTTTGACTTTTTTTGACCTAAAAAGTCAATTTTATTTATGAATTTTCCCTGATAAAATTATCTACAGCCAGTAGCGTAGCTACCTAGGGGCTAGGCGGGGCAGTCCCCCGGGGCCCTCAAGCTCAGGGGGCCCTCAAATCCTTACCAGAAATCTCGATCGAACTAAACTTTTGGAAATTTTTTCCATTTTCAAAATAAATATGATAGGTTGCAACCACACTTTAATCATGACAACTCAGTTGAGAGAAATTCAAAAGTTATGCCTAGGGAATTCCAAAAAAAAATTCATTCAAATTCAAAGCATTATCAGAAATAGTTCTAAAGAGTCCTAATAAAGATGAGCGTAGTGAAGCAGAGAGTATTAAAACAAAAATGCTAAATTTCGAGTTCGTGTTGCTTTGCGAATTCATGCACAGTGTATTGAACGACATCAATTATGCATCCAAAACTTTACAAAAATGCGACATCAATTTGGGCGAAGCCAGTAAAGTTTTAGCAGAAACTAAAGCAAAGGTGCAAATTTATAGAAATGATTTCGAATTATTCAAGTGCAAAGCCAGTAAAACTGCAAGAAAATATGGTATTGATGCCAATTTTCAAGAAAAAAGGCAAAGAAAAGTTAAAAAATATTTTGATGAATTAGCTGGTGATCACCGATTTCCAAACCGAGAAAAAATATTTAAAATTGAGATTTTCAATAATGTACTATGTACTAGACACAGTAATGTCTCAATTAGATACACGTTTTATTGGTATGAGTGCAGTCTGTCATATATTCGATTTTCTAACACCAACATTTCTATTACATGTTGATGAAGCAACTTTATTACAAACGTGTGACGAATTCCAAAGAAAATATTCAGATATAATAGGCCCTAGTTTTTCACTTCAATTTACTAATATTTACCACCTAGTTTTACCTCAACTAACTCAAGCATGGACTGTTCACCAATTATGTAAGGAAATAATGAGCAAATATGGAGTGCTAGAATGCGACCTAACGGAAGTATTTACAGCAATGTTATTATTCTTTACAATTCCTGTCACTTCTGCAGTAGCTGAAAGATCATTTAGCAAATTAAAAATAATAAAAAATTATTTAAGAAATAATATGGGCCAAACTCGACTCCGACATTTATCGCTAATAGCAATTGAAAACAAAACCGCATCAAGCCTGGATTTAAACGAGAGGTCATTGATACTTTTGCGAAAACTAAAGCTAGGAAAAAATTGTAAATATAACTATTGTTATTTAGTCAGTTGGTAGGCCCCACCTTTATATAATACACCCTTGAATCTTCTCTATTTTCGGTTCGAATCGTATTTGTCAAATAGAAAGCAAGTAGTGATCCTAAAAAACTGTAACGGTGTCAAATCTGAAAGTGACGATATAAATCTAGGAATACCAGGGAAGTGTAATCGGTCCAATTTTATTCTTACTGTATATAAATGATATATTAGAAATAACAGAAAATATTAATTATTGTAACATCGTCACATATGCTGACGATACAAATCTCCTCATTAAAGCAAAAAATATGCCAGAGTTGTTAGATAGATCAAGGGAAATTATAGATAATGCAAACATTTGGTTTAACAAAAATCAGCTCATTTTGAACAAAACTAAAACTAAAATTATTTTCTTTCAAACGAAGCGCACGAATATACAAGAATCTGATATTATTCTTACAGACGATACACATTTAACACCAGAAAACAACGTAAAATTTTTAGGATTATATCTAGACAAAAATCTTTCATGGAGTTTACATGTTAAACATGTTGCTCAGAAAATCTCTAGATCGGTCTACAACCTGCGCATATTAAAAAGATATTTAGACTTTAAAACTTTAAAAAGTGTATACCACGCCATATTTGAGAGTAACATCAGGTATGGAATGGTAATATACGGAAGTACAAATGAACTACATAAAATTTTTAGTTCAGAAAAAAGCCCACGCTGCGTTATGTTAGGCATGAAAATTAAGGAATCTTGTAGAAATAAGTTTAAAGAGAATAACATACTAACAGTGACAGCTATATTAATTCAGGAGTGCCACGTTATTTTTCTTTAAAAATAAAAACCTATTTGACATTGATAAGCCACAGATAGTATATAACACCAGGCGTTCTGATTATAATTATCCAGTCCACAGGCTTAAATTAACAGAATTAGGACCATATTATTATTGTTTGAAATTATTTAATATCCTACCCGATTATATGAAACAAATAGATAATATCGTGAACTTCAAAAATCATTTGTATACATTTTTAATAGATTTGGAACCATATAATTTAAAGGATTACCTATCTGTAAATTAATATAAATTAATCATAAAACTAGGTTAAGTTATTTTTGTTTTTGACTCTGTTTCGTTTTATGTTATTTAACATACTTTTGAAATAAATATTATTTATTATTATTATTATTTCGTTTTATTAGCCAAACCTACACCAAGTATTAATTGTAATTTATGTTGTTACTATTTAATATTTTTATTACCTGGCCCTGCAATGCACAAAAAAGAGCTTAAGTAGCTTAGCATTTTTAAAGTATTTGTATATTTCATATTTATATTTGATAAAACCTAATCAGTTTATATAGCATTTTTTAATTTGCCCCAGGGCCCTTGGTTACCTAGCTACGCCACTGTCTACAGCAACCAACAATATTCCTTTCATCCAAATTTAATTAGACATGTTTTAAACTTATAAATAAATGTTTTTTTTTTCAAACGTCACAAAATTATTAATTTCTGAATGTGGTAGACAATGATTCAGTATTAAAATTTAATACCTATTCATTTTTGCGACGTGATTGCAATATAAGAAAATCATTTTGACGCCTAATCACAAAAGTACGAATAGTCTATGACGAAAACAAAGATATGAAAACATACGAAAATATATTATTAAACTGACATAAAGTGTCAAATTTAACGAGCGTATCTCCATTGATAGGTGGTTAGAGTCTCCGGAAACTTTCGGCAGCATATTCTAAAAAATAAAAAAAAAAGTTCATATAAATGCATGTCCTAAATGCTTAGTTTCGGAGATACTGAGTGTAGAAAAGTTTTATTTTTTATTTCAATTTTTTCCAAATACTTTCGAGTAACGTCGTAATATTTGGATGAAAATTGCGGTGGAGTTTGGCATGAGAAATTTCTGATTTTAATGTCAATATGACCTCTTAGTTAGGGGGCGCCACCACATGTGTTTTGTAACTGTTTTAAACGGTAATAACTACAAAACCAATGAGTGAAAAAATATACATCTCTGTGACTTTACGTAAAAAATATCTCTTACGTAAAAAATCGCTACGAGCAACCGTTCTCAAGATATTTAGAATGGAAATAACAATACCTGTCATTATTGGGACGAAAATAAACACGTTGAGTAGATAGTTATTTAACTGAAATAATAAATTGGGAAATTTTATTTTTTAAATTAGTCATAAATTTTTCTTGCAAAAATGACGATAAAATGAAGTTTCTGTTGAACTTTAGCAATAAAAACATTTTAGTAAAATAAAAAAAAAAAATCTAATAACTATTTAGTCATGTTTAATTTATGTCAATGATGACAGGTATTGATAATTTAGACTCCAAATATCTCGAAACCATTACTCGTAACGATTTTTACCAAGAGGCTTTTTTCACGTTGAAAATGTCGTAAATGTATATTTTTTTACTCCAGTAGTTTTATACAGGCCGGACGAAAAAGTTATTACACTTCAAACCATAAAATAATGGTGCACCATCTATAAGTTGGAGTCATACTGACATCAAAATCAAATTTCTCATGTTAAACAACTTCCAGATACCAATTCATGCAAATATTGACGTTATTTTTTTACTTATTTTGTCCTGCAGAATATAGTGCCGAAGTTTCCTGAATACAGTTCGACCCCACCCTGTATAATCTCTGAAGCGCTCTTTTAGATGTCTCACTCTTGGTATGTGGTTTCCAGGTATAAAGGGGGTTGATTTTCATTAAATGGTGTTTCGTATCAATCCAAATGACAAAATAAAATCTTGACAAGAAAAGACAGTTTTAACTATTTTGAAGATTAATAACTTTTCGGTCATACCTGTATAAAACTACAGAGAAAAATATACATTTCCATGACTTTACGTAAAAAAATGTCTCTTGGTAAAATCATTATGAACAACCGTTCTGAAGATATTTAGGAATGGAAATAGTCACAGCAAAGAAGAAGCAAACGTAAAAAGAGAGAATAGAAGTACATTAAAATGGCTAAAGATAAATTTTTATAATAGAGGTATTGAATTTCAACATTTGACGTTTCCAGTATTTTACCAAACCGTTCCGTATCAAACCGATGTTTTTTAGGAACCGCTCTTTACCGTAGTTTAGGTCTGGTTCGCCTGATTTTGCAACGTAATACAGCCAAAGTAGGCTCCGTCCAGATTAGCCTTAGTAGCAAAATAAGTCGTTAACTGAAAAATAGTTTACTTTTTAAAAATTTATGTTTAAATCAAGAATAATTTACTTTTCTATTATAAGTAGACTAACATTTACTTTTAGAGAAAATATTTTAATATTACGATAATTTTATGCCTGTGCTATAATATGCTATAAAAGCCTTTAATGAACAATGTTAGTATTTAGAGGTTTATTTGTAAGTACTCCTATCTAATTATGGAAACAATCAAGGCCTAACATGATTGAAGCTACTGAAAACGGTAGTTATTTAGTGTCACAATAATTAAATTATACCTAAACTGAGAAGAAAAATAAAGATCCAATTACAGTTTCTGTAAACATTGGAAAACCGCTTTCCGGCGTTTATGGACAAAATCTCCAGCCAGATGATGTGTCACTATCCGCCTTCAAACTAAGTAAACATTAAATATTGTCAAATAAGTATGTTCAACGAGAGGGCACCTGACAGTGACATTTGTTGCCTGTTGTTGTTATTCGCAGATAGACTGTTAGTTTTAGACAAACCAAATAAAAACTTAACAATAACTTTTAAATTAGTTAAAATTGGTTTGTCAAAAAATGTGTTCAGCATGTGTATTCAGTAGTATTCACGCAGACCTTTAAAAAAAAATGACTTTGTTAAAGAGACCAATCCCATCAAAAACATAGAAATTGTACGCACGGCACCACAATTATAAAAAGAATAATCTACTATTTCGATTAGTAAGTAAATCTAAACGGCGCAATCTCTGTTTAAGAATAATTTTTTTACATTCTGTCTACTTTTTATCTTTTTGTATAAAAAAAAAAAAAAAAAAATATTATTTTAGATAGATGGAGGGCCTCATATGTACCCTTTTATTTTACCCATATATTTTTCTTTTTATTTTTCTCCATTATAAGCTTAAAGTCACTCCTCAAATCAAAAATCTGAAGTTTCTGGATACATCTAAAAAAAAAGTACTTCCCTTAGAATTTTGACGGGCATGAGTCACTGGCGAAGTAAAGTTAGTTTGACTAGAAAAAATCATAACTTTGAATTATTGTTTAGAATATGGGCCAATATTTTACAATCAGAATATTAACGAAAATAAAACAAAAAAAGGTGCCCGTGGCAGCCTCGAACTCGGGCCTCCCGGTGTACTAGCGGAATACCTTCGCGCCGCGCTATCAAGCCTTGCTCGATATATGTTCAAACCTAGCATTGCCATATCAAACTGCTAATATAGGAACTTTATTACAAGTTAAAAGTCTGACTGAAAAAATCATAATCCTTTGAATTATTGTTGGTGCCATTTATTTATATGCAAATAAAATCAGGTACAGACTGCCTTTGATTAATTCTAGTCTTCTTTTCCTCGACTGGAAAGTTGTTACCGGTAGCGGCTAGACCCGTAATTTTTAACGCATAAAGATATTTCGAGACTTTTCACTTCTTCCTTTGGTTATAAGCTACCTAAAATTCTAAATTTGGAGTTTATGACACATCTAGAAGTACCTTAGAATTTTGATGATCTGTCAGTGAGTCAATGTCGAAATTAAATAAATTTGACAAGCGATAATTCATAAACTATGAGGGATAATTACTAGATATTTTGGCAACCTAGCCAGCTATAGTAGGTCTTCAAGTGTAGTGAAAATCAATATTTCCTTGCTTTACCCGACAAACGAAGCTTCGTGTGGGTGGTCGTTAATACCTTCGAGAAAATCCAGATAAAAAATTCTTTATTATTTTTATATTATTTATTTTTTTACTTTATTTTTTGTGCGATGGTTGGATAGTAGATATATAAATCGAAAATTTAAATGTTTATTAATACTTCAACTATGCTATTTTTGCTATCTCTGATTATTGAACAGGACAGTTTATACTGATATATTTCTTTAAAAGGGATTTATATTTTCAGATATTTATTAGATATCCGATAAAGTTCGGTAAATAATATTATTGGCAAATATAAGTGTATTATTAATACGCGGGATTCGTAAAGCATTGACGGTGAAAGGATGAATAAGCAGCAGCTGACTCCAGATTTCATCTCGTAGCTACAGCAATACGTAACTGAACGTGAAGTACCCAGAT
>NW_022147304.1:39562-45508 GCF_002938485.1 Sitophilus oryzae
CCCCTATTTTTTAATAGCGATATTAGTCTTTTTTCCCGACTTCATTGTTTCACTTCTTTGCGTATGTTTTTTATGTTCGTCAAGTCGTAGGAGCCCTAACAACTAAATGTTCGGACAACCAACACATTGCTTGTCTCTCTAATATACAGGATGAGTTTCCTACGATGTTCTCTATGGGGATCTCGGAAACTACTGGAGATAGAGAGTCGGTTAAATGGCGAAAGAATTGCAGTTTTGTGGGGTCATAAATATGCGCCTTTCAGATTTTTGAAAAAGTTCATGGCTTACTAGATATTTCGAAAAAAAACACATTTCGTCTATTTTAAAAATTGTCCTTAATTCCATTATAAGCTATTTTAGACAAAAAGTTTTCTGATAAAAGTTTAATTAATTTAAAGTAATCACATCCTTAATGAGATTTTGTCCTCCGTTTTTTTTCTAAAGCCTGTCATTTTTGACATATGACACAAACATATGTTTTTGTTAAATGGAAACCATAGTTGGCCATGACTTTATAAAAAGCGCCATTTTTTAAGCTTTTCAGCGATATAAGCTTAAAAAATGTTTCAGCGATATAAGCGATAATATGTTTTCTCCGAAAAATTATCGAGTCTAGCCAATTCTTATCATTTTTAATTAATTTAACTTAGCCATGGGAACAAGTTTAATCGTCTTTGCTCTCATAAATGTGAAGCCACATTGTGCCACATCCAAATTTTGTAAATTAAAATAAACAAAAATTGTAAATATGAATTTTCGCGAATACGTTGACCGGTGAATGTTTGAAAAATTCATATTTACAATTTTTGTTTACTTTAATTTACAAAGTTTGGACAGCGTAACATTTCTGAGAGCAACGGCGATTGAACTTGTTTCCATGGCTAAGTGAAATTGTTTAAAAATGATAAGAATTAGCTACAACTCAGTAATTTTTCGAAGAAAACATATTATAGCTTATATCGCTAAAAAGCTTAAAAAATGGCGCTTTTTATATAGTCATGGCCAACTATGGTTTCCATTTAAAAAAACATATGTTGGTGTCATATGTCAAAAATGACAGGCTTTAGAAAAAAACGGACGACACGATCTCATTAAGGATGCGATTATCTACAACTTTTATCTGAAAACTTTTTGTCTAAAATAGCTTATAATGGAATTAGGGACAATTTTTAAAATAGCCGAAATTTGTCGTTTTCGAAATATCTAGTAAGCCATGAACTGTTTCAAAAACCTGAAAGACGCATATTTATGACCCCACAAAACTGCACTTCTTTCCCTGTTTAACCGACTCTCTATCTCCAGAAGTTTCCAAGAAACCCATAGAGAACATCGTAGGAAACTCACCCTGTATAATATTCTACAGGGTCCGGCAATAGTGCGTCGGGCATCTGTAGCTCATAGAATAAAAAACTTGAGAATTTTGTTTAAGTGCAGACCTAAAGTATGTACCAGGATGTATTTCAGGAAAATATTTTAACTTCTATAGGGTGGCTCAAAAAAGTGTGAGTGGACTTGGACATTTTTTAAATGGAACACCCTGTATATTGTGCATTTTTAGCTACTTCAGATCACTTTACATAACCCTAAGATATGAATAAATATATTTCCATAGTTTCAGAGATATTCAAAAATAGTCAAGCATATATATTTTTCGGCCCTTCTTAAAAAAATTATTAAAAATACAGGAACTGTTCTGAAATCAAAACTATATTAAGGTATTTACTTTAGATCGTCTGTAGCTACTTACTTTGCTTTATAAATATGAAAATCGTAAAAATCATACAGGATGTTCAAATTCTACGCCAAACTTTCTAAATATAAAATAATTTTTCTTCATTTTTTTTTAATGGAACACCCTGTGTATTATATTTTCATTAGATGGGGAATTAAAAAACGAACATTTTTTGTATTTAGAGTATTTCAGAAATGTTCACGGTTTCGCAGATATTCCCGGCTTTTTATTTCTTATGGCATTTTCCACAGTAAATTTTTACCAAAGCCACCCAATGATTTTTCTCTCGTATATTACCATTGAAAGCGCCATATTATGAAATAATACTGCGTGTATCTGCGAAACCATTAAAATTTTTGAAATACTTTAAATACAAAAAATGTTCGTTTTTAACTCTCAATATAATAAAAAAATTATATACAGTTAAAATAATATACATTTAAAAAAAAAGAAAATATATTTTATATTTTAGAAAGTTTGGCGTAGAATTTTGAACATCCCGTATGATTTACGATTATCATATTTATAGCAAAGTAAGAACAGACCATCTAAAGTAAATACCTAATACAGTTTTGATTTCAGAACAGTTCTTGTATTTTTAATATTTTTTTTTAAAAAGGTTGACAAATACATATTTTTTATTTATTTATTAATATCTCTGAAACTATCAAAATATATTTACTCATATCTTAGGATTATGTAAAGTGCTCAGAAAGGAAGCCAAAAATGCAATAATATACAGGGTGTTCAATTTAAAAAAAATCATCCAGGTCCACTCACACTTTTTTGAGCCACTCTATAGAAGCTAAAATATTTTCCTGAAATACATCCTGGTACATACTTTAGGTCTGCACTTAAACAAAATTCTCAAGTTTTTTATTCTAGGAGCTACAGATGCCCGACGCACTATTGCCGGACCCTGTATAATAAATAATTCATGGGCGGGTGCTCGGCTCTTGTATATAAGCTCAGTAGTTTTTTAGTATATAGTTTAGTTCTGATCGAAAAGTTGTGTAAGCAAAAATAAATAAGATAACGGAAGTCCGAAATTATTTTAGTTTTAATACTGGACCATTGCCTACCACATGCCCACATTGAAAGTAGCGAACATTATTGTTCTCACATCAAACTTTGGTAAATGTCTATTTTAAATTTGAATCGCTTTTTACATTACAACTCTAAATGCATTTGTGCCAAATCTTATAATATTTCGTCATTAGTAAGGTATAAGTCACCATCTAATTCCTTCGTTTAGTTCAAGTGACCTTAGCTTTTGGCTATAGAAAACAACTGACCAGCCATATTATGATTTGGAAACCTACGTTATTTTCAGTCACGATGTAGCTATGTTGTTTCCAGCATCTGGAAAATATTACGCATATTCAATCTATGTTGTTAAAAAATGAATCACAAGTTATTTAAGCAAAACTTGGTGTCTTATTCACAATGTTTTTACGTTTCAAGTGATTTGATAAATTATTGTAACGAATTTGTTTTATGTTGCTAATACCAATATTTCCTTGCCAAGATTCTTAGCACACTGACTTATCACAAACGAAAAGTTCTATAAATAATATTATAACGAAATATCCTTTGCTAATCACGAGCATGTACAGGGTGGGTCAAATTGGACGCTTTTAAAGGGAAACGCCGTTCTCTATAGGAGATAGACGAAAACTAATATCGGTGTCTGGGGCTCAATTTTCATCAAAAACATGATGGTGAAAACCGCACATCGATATCTGTTACCGTTTCGGAGTTACGGGGTGTTTTTCAAAAATATGCATTTTTAACAAATCGCTGTAATGTTTTTGCTATGGAAAATTTTGTATTTCTATGAAAACATTTCCAAAACACCTTTTTACGTAGAATTTAATGGTTTAAGAATAATTTTTTTAAAATTAATAATTTAAGAGTTTTCAACAGAAAAACTGATTTTTTATTTGGGACACCCTATATATTTTTAATTAACTGAAAAGAACTTAAAATTACCTTTCCAAAAATATAGCACACTTGATATTTTGTTATAATCCCCTTCGAAATACAGAATTTTTAAAAGTTTGCCACTTTTAACTAGTAGGCCTTTGGACCCCTTATTGATAATATGCCCCTAATGGAACTCAAAAACATATTTTTCCAGCAAGACGAGGCACCGCCTCAGGACGCTGAAGTTATCAGCAAATTTTTGCAGCTAATTTCAAGAATAATTGAATAGATAACCAAGATCCCAGCCGTTGGCCGTCGAGGACGCCGGACTTAGTGTCTATGGATCTATTCTATGGATATAGGTATTTGCGGTAGAATAACAGTTCGTATTTTTAAATTGCCCCTATAATCTAGACAAGAATTAGAAGTAATAAGTAGTTATGAGACGGTATCTTTCACCCCCACTGAGTTAATGAATTCCGCGAAAAATGTTCAAAAACGGCCCCGTCTGTCCATAACAGAAGACGGTCGATATAATCGAACACCTGTAGCAAAATCTCTGTCTTGGTTTTGTTATTTATTTTTATTGTTATTAGATATAGTTTAAATGTTTTGATGTTGGTTCAATATAGTTTAAATTGTTATAAAATTCTGCATGTCTCATAGCAAATATTATTTTTGTTTTAATTGATGCTCACAGCTAGATTTTTTTGCATTACAGCCTGGGCCGTTCAAAGCCTACTTATATTTAAAGTGGGCGAATTTTTATAAACTCTATATTTCGAAGAGGAATCAGGCAAAATATCAAGTATATTATATTTTTGGAAAGGCAATTTTAAATTCTTTTCAATTAATTAAAAATATACAGGGTGTCCCATATAAAAAATCGACTTTTTTGTTGATAATTCTTAAATTATTAATTTTAAAAAAAATTATACTTAAATCATTAAATTCTACGTAAAAAGGTGCGTTGAAAATGTTTTTATAAAAATACCAAATTTTCCATAGCAAAAAAGTTACAGCGATTTGTTAAAAATGCATATTTTTGAAAAAGACCCCGTAACTCCGTAACGGTAACAGATATCAATATGCGGTTTTCACCATCATGTTTTTGACAAAAATTGAGCTCCAGACACCGATATTTTTTCCGGTTTTCGTTTATCTCCTATAGAAAAGGGCGTTTCCCTTTAAAAGCGTCCAATTTGACCCACCCTGTACATGTTTATAATTCTAGTTTAGTGGCATTTTCTTGTTAAAAGTTCTATATCACTAACGAATTATGAAAGTGCCGATAAACTATGAAGGTGGTAGTGGTATAGTTAAAATATTGAATCACCTGTTCCCAGTTGATCACTGAAGTTTAGCGATGATGGACTATGAGAATATTTGGACGGGTAAACATTCTAAACACTCCGCAGTCTGTTGTGTTGTTCTAAAGCAAGAATGAAAATGTCTTAAAATCTTAAAATCAGATATATTATTCACGCTGTGCTGATGCCGGTTAGATACAGAATGAGACCGTATATCCCGTGAGTATGAATCGTATATTTATTAACGACAAAGAAGAAATTCTCGAAATTACAACGACAAGCATTCTTAGCGGTGACTGTTGCCTTTCATTTTACGTCGTCTAAAGCTATGGAAACCCTACTCGACTTACCTCCTCTTCAAATTCTTTTGGAAAGGGAGGCAAAATGGGCTACATATGAATTTTAAAATATGGCACGAGAATGCCAAGGAACAATCAAGTTCAAATAAAACCGACTACTTAGTAGATGAATTACAGTCGGATGAGATTCTGGGAACGGTCTCAGATCTCACACCACAAGTCCAACTTTTGACACGCACCAACAACATCCTGTTTTCGAATAGAGACGAATGGGATAAGCCGAGAAACGGTTTATTAAGAAAATTATAATAAATCGAAAAAATATTAAGATTTTAACACCCTGTAGCTACGAAACAAAACAGAATCGGACCTATGAACGTTAATTACGTTGAGGAATCTCTCCACGAGAAACGCAACCTGTTTTTTGAAACACCTTTAATATTCTCAAATGAAACTCTCTTTTGAACTCAGATTTAATGCATTTAACTCAACTATGTAAAGCTTGTCCAATAATATAGTCTAAGAGCCAGTGAAAGGCTACCTGTATGTATTTGACCAGACCTAGGGTTTTGTACAGGTTGGGTCAAATTCGACGCTTTTAAATGGAAACACCCTTTTCTATAGGAGATAGACGAAAACTAATATCGGTGTCTGGAGCTCAATTTTCATCAAAAACATG
>NW_022147305.1:0-2288 GCF_002938485.1 Sitophilus oryzae
AATAAAATATCGAAAAACGTATTGAATACGTATCATACCTACCCGTCTTTATCGAATGCGGTCAGACAGGCGTCCATGTCACCCCATACGAACTGAACGCCACCCGAATCAATGGATTTTGTGCTACTACACATGACGCGCCAAACAAAAAACGTGCTACGGTAAATCTGAAATGCCAAGCGCAAAGTGGGCCTGGCCTGCAAAAGCGTTTCGCTGCCGCCACCTCGCGGCCAACTCCGACATCGACTAGCGCGTCTGTCGATGATCGAATCTGTTGTGGCAACGCTCCACGGTCGTGACGTCACGCGATCTGACGTCTCCCGTCGCAGGAGAGTCGGACTTCCCCACTGCGGTGGTGGCAGGATAGGCAGGTTTGGTGCGATGTTGCCGGTTTGTGTCTGTTTTCCTTTTTTCTTGGAAGTTTTAAAAATAAAAATATTTATTATGATAATTAAGAAAAACTTCAGTTTTGAGTCAATATTTTTTAATTCTCTTTCGTGTCGATTGCTGATTGAATTGGAGCCAGAAATAGCTCAAAACGAAATAAGTAAATTACCAACAGATATTCAGGATGGGGCGACAAACGCCATATTCAAACTACTTCCATTTAAATCCCGAATAACTTATGAAAAGGAATACAAAAATTTTGAAAAATGGAAGCAATTAAAAAACGTGCGAGAAGAAATAAAGTTTTTAACCTATCCTCGTTAAAGTATAATTTAATCTGCCCTTGCGGTTAAAGTACTATTTTATCTACTATTTTTGATAGATATAAGGCAATTTTAACAGTTGCTATGGAAAAAAGGTTATTAAATATATTTTAAATATACCGTATGATCGAAAAAAACGGCGTCCAGTTGGCTGGGAAATGACGGTCGATGACATTTCCCATATAAATTTACATATAAATTGTGCACGAGCCCTTGTGTCATTTAGAACCATCTGCCACTGAGCAGCGATTATTGTTGAATCATCTTTTCTATCTAATTTTGTCCTAGTTGTGATACAGAAAATGAAGGATTACTGATCAAATATTGACTTAAAATAGTTAATTTTATCATTAATTGGTTTATTATCATTGACGTGAAAAGAAACTGCTATACAAGGTGGTCTGAATTATGTTCGGGAAACTTCAGCAGTATATTCTGCAGATAAAAATAAGTAAAAAAGTTCGTATAAATGTGTGTCTTAAAAAGCTTCGTTTTGGAGATACAGGCTGTAGAAATTTCATTTTTATTTCTATTTTTCCTAAATAATTTTTGAACTAATGCCAATATTTGGATGAAAATTGGTGTCTGGTCAAACGCCACAAATAATTTTTAAACAATTTCAAACGTTCCAAATAATATAAAAAGATTTAAAAGTAATACCTTGTAAGTAATTATATATCGAGACACTAAGGTTACGCTCGTTGAATAACACTTATGTCAGTTTAATAATATATTTTCGTACTTTTGTGCGTAGGCGTAAAAGTGCTTTACTTTAATGTCTAGGCGTTAAAATGACTTTTTTACATTGTCAGTCACGTCGCAAAAATTGATACTTTTGTGAGGTTTCAAAAAAAAATATTACTCTAGTTCATTCAATAATGAATATAAAAATAATGTCTCTAATCCGATATTTATTTTTTTTTAATTAGGTATATTTATATATATACTTTATTAAATTTATAGATGATGAATTACATTGTTTTGACTAGTATATTAGGTTAATTAAATAACTACACATATGTCTAATTAATTCATGGCTTTTGATATATATATCATACAAGGTGTTTGGTTTGGTATATATTAAAGCCCAAATGTAATTGGGTAATTTAATACAAGCTAATACCAGGTACATTTATTATACTAACAAAGAAGTAATAGAGTAAAAAAATAAGTTAGAGCACCATTGCTTAGTACCACTTAGTCCTTAAAACATATTCACTCTACAGAAAGAAAATTTAAAAAATTTAACCACAATAGATCCAAATACTATTTGACACTGTTGATAACATTGATCATCAGCAAATAATCAGAACAGGACTTTGAAAGACTTCATTATTAATCATAATGCTAATAACAAAAATTATAAAACATATGTTTTATGTTCTGTGGTTAAATGAAGTAGAATTCTTATTTTGATACCAAGGATTCCAACAGTAACATTTTTTTTTCTTCACTTGGCACAAAAAGATGGAGCGTTTTTTATTATAGCACCACCGAACACTCTGACAACAGTTTTAGTCCAGTTTATCAGCACTTTGTCACCACGCAATGGAGCACCTCTCAGATAAGCACAATCGC
>NW_022147306.1:0-4782 GCF_002938485.1 Sitophilus oryzae
AACCTATAATAAAAAATCTCGCCGGCCGGCCCCGGTTGTCAAATACCCGCACATGCCCATTTAAGCAATTTTTAAACGTTATTTAGAAATAGCGCTTGGTGTAATTGATCCGCAAATTACGTCAGGCGATAACGTTATTAGCGGGTGTTGCGTTAAAAATTGACTCGCGCATATCGTAACTATGATAAGGTACGCGTAAATACTGCATGACGCTATTCGGTTTTCCGATATATCTCTAATAACTGTGCCGGCCAGGCGCTGTGCACAATTTTAGAGGCCATAAGTGGACGTGCTATGCGCGCAAACTAGTAACCTAACTAGTGCCAGATTCCGAAAATTGGAACCACGAAAAACAATAAAGAAAAAACAAAGTTTATAATCTGTACAAGGAATACAATGGGTCTTTATTGATACAGTGGTTTTGAATTGCGTTCACTCCATCCAACAGGATATTTTTTTAAGAAAGTTTTAAGGTTTATTCTTCTACTAATACACACATTTTCGTTTGCCTAAGATTTACAGATTCTAGGACTTCATCAATGTCAACAACACCTTACTATTTTTTCCTTCTCTGTCAAATATTAAAAAATGTTAATTTTTTTAGTACCATTATCAAGCTTTTTGATTTACTTTCATCTTTGGAAGGTTGATTATTGATATTATTGATAGTAATTAAAATTATCGCCACAATACAACACATTTAACACTGGACCAGTTGTACTAGCCATGCCAGCCTCATCAGCAGATGATAATCAACCGCTGATGTTGATAACATGGTTAGCGGAACGCACGAATTGTACATTGACAAGCGAAAAAGTTAATAGTAAAATACTGGGCAAAATTTACGACAGACTTAAATTAAAAGTAATTGGACCACTGTGTATCAGACAGGTAAATACGTATGTTCTCGCTATAGCGTAGCCGGCAATCCAGCAACACGAGGAAGTTATGAAATTTCACTTTCTTCGGTAGTAAACGTATTGACCTAGTGGCGAGGCCGACTCTCCTACTTTCTTGAAATTCACTTTTGCTTCGTTTTTTCTCGACTCGGCCGGCAGCCGGTGAACGAAAAGAAAATCACCTGAACGAACGGCTTTTTTTCCTCGGCTGGCGGTGTCGATTAGCCGGGCTATCATATCGATGGCAGAATAGAGAATTTCCGTTACATCATCGGCGCTCACTTTCTTTCGCGCCTTCGACCGACATGACGCCTTTCTAGCATTGGAAGGATTTGCATCCTTTTGTTCTCAAGTTAAAAAAAACGCTGAATTTAGGTGTACGTCGTGCTCTAAATATAAAACTAAGGTGCAAGCAAAAAATCATTACAGTTTTATGACATTGAGTATTTAATTTACGTGTACCAAGTTAAAAATGCCTCGATATTCAAACGTAGAGGTTAAATGAAATACATCTAAAAAATGTTTTTTATCCTAACATGTAATGCTTTACATTTTATTTTTTAATTTCAAATCTGCGAGTTTTATCAAAGAAATATAAGAGACAAAAAAGTTTCTAAACAAACCAAGCTATCTAAATTAATTTTTTTGCATGTGTTTGATAAGATTTTTTTTAAATTTCGTTAACAAGAATGATAGGGGTAGTTTATTTCAACCCCTTCCACTCATTTTAAAAAAGTGAGAAAATTACCAGAAAGTATGTTTTCATAACAGTAATGCTTCCATAAAATTTCATTAGTCTTTCGTTTTCATTCAAGATAAAAAAATAAAACATTATTTTCCTGCCATCTTTGTCCCGCGATATCTCCCCTAATTAGTTGACTTTATTTGGATTTATCATAACTACCCTTTATTTTGAACAAGTCACCCTGTTTCGCATTTGTTTGAAACTTACCCTGTATATATTAATATCGTAAGAGCTAGAAAAATGTTAAAGGCGAACTTGGTGTTAGTACCTTCTACCAATCTTGGTGTCAGTAAGTTAACAAATGTTATCACTAAAAATGCTGACGAAATGAACTATGCAGAATGGCAAGAACCTTAGAAGGGCACGAATATTAAACTATATTGAGTCTAAAAAAGACAGGTTTTTCTGTTGAGCTTAGAACATAAAGGGTTATAAATTGGAACATTCTTCGGAAAGTGTTAACGAAAAAATGTCTTAAAAATGGGCTTCATTGTATCCCTGTTACCTATTTTACTTTTAGTTATATTATGTGACCATATCTGTGCCCCAGAAGCAAACTATATATAGTACTATTCTTTTAAAAGTTCCTCAATATGGCCGACCTAGTTACGAAACTTGGTAATTTTTTTTTAATGAAAAATAAGTTGGCGTTAGCGAATTCAGAAATTGACTTACTCTTTGGTTAACAATAATATTTTTCAGGCTTGTCAAGTTGACGTTAAAGTTAGGTTATTAGGTGGTTGTCATAAATAAAAACATAGATTATTGAAATTATTTAATAAGAATAAAGGTATTTTACCGCAGATCCGAAGAGATTTTACTTAAAGGTATTTTATAAACTTTCTCAGTGAGAATATTAACTCCCCTATTTCTTATATTTCAGTTAAGGGGACGTAAGAACTATAGGAAGTAAATTTTTGTTTTCATGTTTTGACGATATCTGAGAGTTCCTAGAACTATCAAGATTATTGAATAATTATAGTTGTTTAATAAGTGAAATTAATAGAAGACTTGGAAATAGGATGATGCTTTTCATGTTGTAGTTGATAAATCACCCCATTTCTCTTAATTTTTTTTTTCAGTACAGTTAATCACAAATTAAATTGATGTGTGCAAAAACAGCTATATATTTTCAAACATCTTATTTAAATAGTTCTTTTATATACTATTAAACTGTATCAACTACAAAGTATTTAGCAAAAAATTATAAGGTAATAAATTTTGTATATATAATTTATGAAAATTTATAATATATAAAGATTAGAACACAATCCTCTGAAGGAAAAAGAAATACTCAAAAACTCATTAAATATACTTTATTAAAAATAACAACATACCAAAACATCCATGCAAACTGTAATAATCAGAACATTATCCACATTATACCTTTATTAAATTTGTGTCCACACTCCTGCCAGGAAATCCAGAAATGTTTGTTTAAATATTAACTTATTTTAAATTGCCAGAAACACATCAGAATATATCACAACCACAACTATAGGTTAATCTGTACTAAATTTTATACCGAGTAAGTGATGCGTTAACTAACAAGTATAGGATAAAAAACAATTATTAATATAGAGTGTACTATACAATGTCCTGCTTATTTATGAAATGACTTTCCCTTCAAATGTGAGGAATACCAGTAAAATAAAACATAATTTTTGGTTTAGTTTGGTGTTTGATATTCTAACTACATCTATTACAAACCTTAAGTGCTTTTAGTGAGTAATTGTATTTTTTATTATTCCTTGTGTATCCTGTAAAGTAAAAAAATATTTCAAGAAATATAAAAACAATGCAATAGATATCAAACAGATTCATAAAAACTACTTACAATTATTGTACATAATTATATATTTCAAGTGTTATTTGATGTTTGGTCCCATTACCAACATTACCTTATTTAGGTCTTCTCTACCAACTCAACTTTTAAACCTGTTTTAAACCTTCTTTATATTTTAAAACTGATTTACAACAATCTGTAATGCCCGCGCTGTTTCCTGAAATATAAGTTTTATCATATATACACATATTAGAAACTAGGGGCGGATACAGGAATTTATTTAGGGGGGCAAATAAAAGTAATGAATATGCTATTTAAGGGCACCATTTTTAACCCAAAAGCCTAATATTTAACCCAATTTATAGATTTTAGGGGGGGCCCGGGCCCCGTGGGCCCCCCTTCTGTATCCGCCACTGTTACAAACCTGAAAATTACTGATACGAGGAAACTTCTCAAAATAATTAGAGACCTTTTTACAAACATCTGGACTAATTTATTTTCACGAATTTGTGAACGAGTCAATGTTTTCTAATACGTTTTTTAAGCGTTTTACACATTTTGAATATCTTCCAGCCTATTCGTCAATTCTTGATCGGTGAAAAGATTATTTATAACTATATAATTAGTACTGCAGGTTGCAGGTTAAATAAAAGAATAAAATCAAGTAGAATTTGTGAATAAAAACTAAAATAAAAAATAAAGAACATATTTAGAAAAAGGAACCGTAAACGTCAATGTCAGCCAAGTGTCAGAGTTCAAATGGATTTACCACAGATTATCAATTTGAACGATTTGAAGTACAGTCGATTCCAGTTTAGAGATTTTCGTTTTTTAAGCCTCCCATACTGAAGTCCGCCATATTGGGAAGTTTTAAATGAATACAAGTATATTCATAAAATATAGTCACAAAACATAGTTAAAAAAAAAACGAATTTAAAGTTTCTTTTCGAAGTTATTTCCTAATTACTCGGTTATTTTTACACCTATGTTTGTAATATTTCATATATGAAGAGTTTAAAAAACAGTTTTTAAATTAATTACCAATACAATTACAAATTACAGATACCAAAGTTATTTTCAGTGACTTAACATAATTTGTATATTAGAAAAAAAAACATTTACACGACTTATATTTTATATTTATATTAAGCTCCTTAACTTATATTCCTTATTAAGTCCCTATTTATGCCAAACTGAATAAAGCTAAATCATTTTTAGAACGAATAAATGTATATTACTGCTATAATAAGAAAACATTTAACAGGAAATTGTAAAACAGGTATTTATATTGCAATTTTGAACCAATTGACTATCTTTATTAAGTTTAAATCGCCTACCCTATATAATAGCAA
>NW_022147307.1:0-3945 GCF_002938485.1 Sitophilus oryzae
CATTCTGAAACAAAAAAGAGTAATATATATAAATAAGTATATAATAATAAAGTAAAGTTAAAAGTACAAAAGCATGAGAAATTTTATCTCATAATTAAATCTTGGTCATTTTCGGCCAAGTCTTGTATTATTTTAATAAAAAATGAATAGACAATAGTTATTATTATCTGTTGGATGCTACAAGTGCTTAAAAACCAATTGCTGTACAAAATAAATCGCCTTCTAAACTACAACCATTTAATTAGACAGCTAACAGACTTATCATTTGCACCTCTGCATATCTGCATCAAATTCTGTGATATCCATTGAAGCTCTTTTTTGTAGAAACTATCGAAACTGGTGCTCTGACAGTCTGCATATCCACTGGTTTTGGAATGAGTAGTCTGTGGCAATATTAGTTTAAGGTGTTTACAATACTGACAGGTTATGTTATGTTGCTTGGGGTTTGGGATCATGTTTGATCCCTCACTCGGAGGCCTTGGGCCCATTGCGGTACTCCTATATTATTGAACCAAACCTCCCTCTCATTCTTTCTTTGCGTTAAAGCACTTCCAGCTCTTTGCAAAGTTTCCTATGTCACTTATGTTGGCTTCTGCTGCTTCCTCTAATCCCTCCAAAAAACCTTGTCCTAAAGTTTTAAAGCATCGGTATTCCAGTGCCGGACATTGGCACAGCAGGTGCTCTATGATTTCTTCTTCCTCATCGCATTCTCTGCAGTAGTCGTCGTTGGAAATCTTCCATTTCACGAGGTTTACCCCGTAGGGCAGTTTCCAGTGATGACACCTACAAGTATGCGTACTAGGTTCTTTTTGTGCTCTAGTAGTTGTTTAGTCTTTTTGCAATCTACTACTGGCCACAGTCTTCCAGTTGTAGCATAGTATAATATTGATAATAATTTAAAATTTAAAATAATCTAAAAATTATTTACTTAAATTTTTAGACGTAAATAAAATATCAATGCAACTCCACTGAATTGTGCTTTGAAAAATGAATACCTTTTAGCAACGTTGCATTCCAATCAAGCTAAAAAATACTATACATGTTAGACACAAATATTTATACAAAAAAAGGCTATTGTTCATTGTGCTGCTTATACAAATTAGTTTCAAGGGAGGCGTAAAAATTTGAAATTAAAATAAATAGAAGCAAAAACAGCTTCTAGCTTTTGCGTTCTAAATCTAAGCAGGGTTTTTCGTACGTTCACATAACCAATAGGTCAATGTAAAACGCGTTGGATAGTCTATATTCTATATTATATTAGCACAGGGCTGTTGTATAATAAACAACATTTTGATTATAATTGATTATTTAATTATTAATATCGACAGCAATATTCTGATTACTTTTTTGACAAAGCGTCTGTCTTATATTGTAAGTACCATATACGATCTAAAAAACGACGTTATTTTGGAAATGAAGATCGCTGTTATTTTGAATGTAAAATTAAAAATAAGCAATGTCATCGATCGTAAATTCCAAGCCAACTGGATGAAATTTTTTTCATTATACGCACCAAAGACAATTGAATACGTCAATCAATCCTAATTCATGTGATATACTAACATAACAATTCTCGTTTTTTTATCTGAAAAAAATAAAAAGTTATAGATTCACATCTATAACTTTTGAGATGCACCCTGTATAACCTGTATTATTCAATTAAATTTTAGAGTAAACGTGGAAACTAAATAATTACCTCGATGACTTTATAAAAAAGTCACTTGAATTTATAAAATCCCTCGCTAAATTTTATGAAATCCTACAAAATGTACTTTTTATTTATGTAGATTAAAACTAATTCAAATGAAAATAATTTAAAACCAAAGTTTGCTATTCATTTTATGTAAATATGACCAAATATTATTTAATAAAAACATATTTAAAAAAAATATATTTTTGACTTAAGTAGGTAATTTGTATTTTTCATACATTTTGCGAATTGGTAAATAGGTATATTTTTAAATAATATCAGTAACTATCAAAAATAATCATAAGTTAGTGAATATTATAAGCTAATAATAATTTAGACTTAAATTATTTTATAAATTCTGTTTTTGTATACTCTTCTCCATCATAAAAATCACATTATTTAAATATTATTAAAATATGTATTTAAATAATTTTTGGAATATTTTTGTACCAGGTATCTAATTCCCATGTCAAATTTTAAAATTAAGCTACTCAATTTAAAAAAATGAATTACAGCACCTTTGCAAGTTCCTTCTATAATAACGTATTTACAAAATTTTATAAAATGTTTTTTATAAAATGTTTTTTATAAAATGTAATATTTCATGAACAAGATACTATCAAAATTTATAATGAGGTGTTAAATAGGAACTGTTAAATTATGCAAAAAATAGTTATTTTATGCATAAACACCAGAATAAACATTAATGCTGCGTTATGGGCTGCAAAGTAATATAAATAAAACGACGGTGTTAAATATGTAGATTTTTGTGTTGCAATGTCAATATTGTTAGGAATTTAATTGAATAAATTGTGCGTTAAATAAGGAAAGTTGTTTTTATGTTATTGTTGAAAAAATCAGTTCTAATTAATTCGGCTATAATTTTAATTTTATTACAAATTTTCCTGACATTTTGGTGACGTCCCAGTAATAAACATGTTTATATTAGGATGTCGGTGGTATTTATGCCAGTTATTGCTTTTCTCGGAAATATAATATACCCATAAACTCGATGGAAAAATAAACCGTTTTAAATTAATTAAAAATTCCTTATTATTATTAGACCAAGAAAACTTAACGAATATTTGAAAAAATGAGCAAGTATAAAGTATGTCCCCGATTGTCTTTATAAGAGGAAAAACTTTTTTATTATTGACATTATGATAAAAATGCATTCTTTATAAATATTTTTGCTTATTCTAAATTGATTAAAAACATCTTTACTTTTCCAAATTTCCATACCTTCCATAGCGTTTTAGAGAAAATTAACAAAACATAAAAATAGATTTAAATTTTTTCAAAGTCCTAAAAATCAAAAGAAGTCTCTATGGTAATATCATTTCGATTTCATTCTTTGATAGATGGGTATTATTAATGGTGATAAACGACATCTTTTTGCTGTTGTAGCCACCCTTTCCGTGGCATTGAACGAAATAAATTGTATGATTCTTTTAACATTTTAAAACAACAAAAAATATGACGCTAATTAAAATTCTATCGACAACAATCTATTAAAAAATGAAAAGGAAATTATATTACCACAGAAAACGTTTTGATTTTCAAGACTTAAAACTTTAGGAAATTCAACTGTATTTTCATGTTTTTTTTTAATTTTCTTTAAAACGGGATGGAAATTTAAAAAAGTATAAACGGGATTAACCATTTCAGAATAGTTTTTTTATAAAGTATGCGTCTTTCTCAAAATGTCTATAATAAAAAACTCCTCTTGTAAAAATAATCCAGAACTAAAGTAGAACTCTTTTTTATCTACAGTACGTCCTCGGATTGTCTTTACAAAAGGAACAACTTTTTTATTATTGACATTTTGAGAAAAATGCATTGTTCATAAAAAAAATTTGCTTGTTCTAAAATAGTCACGCAAGGGCGTGAGACAAGGAGATACCATCTCTCCCAAGTTATTTACACTGGCACTGGAAACTACATTTAAGAAATTAGAATGGGAAAATAGAGGTCTAAACATCGATGGGGTAAACCTTAGCTATCTTATCAAAACAAACTTTTGAAGGAGGGTAAAAGGACAATAACTCACAATAACTCACACTTTTACCCTCCTTCAAAGGTTTGCTTTGATAATATGTACTCACACTGAGTTAGAGAACGTTTAGTCTTAGCTATCTTAGGTTCGCAGATGATATTCTCTTGCTGAGCACCGACATTTAGGAACTGAACACCATGCTAAAGGAGCTAAATAACCAATCCCAGAAAATTGGTCTTAAAATGAACTTGAAGAAGAC
>NW_022147308.1:0-4832 GCF_002938485.1 Sitophilus oryzae
CTTTTTTGTTTTATTTTATCCTTATTTCTAAATTTGAATGTATAAAATATCTTACTGCTAATAAATAATTAAAAAAATGATTCGTTGCCTGAGGTATACTTGAAATAAAGTATATAGAGATATTTGATAAATGGCAACAGTGGCAACTTCGCTTCTTCGTATAACAGATAACCTACTTATTTCGCGCAGCCGCAAAGAAAATTGAAAACGGGACTGTCGCTACTTGGCGGTTTAGGTACTCTGCCCTCGATCTGACCAACGAAAAGCAGAGAATAGCATTTGAGTACAAAACGTACTACTATGGCGAGAGTGCTAGACGCTCTACGCCATCTAGCGGCAGCTGTGACAATCACAGATCGTACCGCCAAAATTCAAAGGGTGCTTCATGCACGTTACCGTAGATGGAGCTCAGAAGGCTTAGGTAGGGTATATATAAATAAACAAAATACGAGTAGCGGAATTAAAAAATTATCATAAATCATTTTTTTTTCAAATGGAAACCCACTTTTTTTATTTCACTACTGGAAAGGTTTTTTAATTCGTTACTTTTTGATTATACATGTTCCTGCATGTTCCTATACTTAAAATAAATCGTTTTTAAGTTATTTAGGATTTAGTTTTAAAAGGTATATTTTTTGTTTTTTTTAAGCAGTAGCTTATGACTTTAAACATCATGCGATGTAAAACTATATCTGGCCATGTCATATTGCCATTAGCTATCACTAAAATACGAGATATAATATATCTTTATAAATACACTTTATAAAGTTTTACCAGCAGTATTTATAATATACGAAATTCAAATAAATAGTTTTTTGACAGGAGAAGATACATTGCCTGATGGTTTGACACTTAATGTCAAAGGAAGCTAGATGAAATCAAGAAAAAAATACCCTTTGAAACTAAATCTTAAATAACTTAAAAACGATTTATTTTAGTTACCTATAGGAACATTTATAATCAAAAAGTAACGAATTAAAAAGCCTTTTCACTAGTGAAATAAAAAAGTGGGTTACCATTTGAAAAAAATGATTTATGATAATTTTTTAATGGCTCAATTCCATGACATCTACGGCCAATATTATATGACATTCTAGCAATTTAATTTTTGAAATAGATAGCCACATGTCTTCTCTTTATACCACAGTGGCTGTGGCACTAAATTTGTTGTTTAGGCTTTACAGATTTTTTTAACAGGTAGTTTTTTTCTTCAAAAATGTTAATTTTTTTTTCTCAAAAACGGTTAATGTTAGGTATAGAGTGTTTGATGTCAAAATTCATAAAATTTTATAGAGAATTTAAGTATGTAAATAAAATGGGGGTACCCATTTAAAAAAAGAAAGTTGTTGTCAACTTCCGGTATTTCCGGAAGTGCCGCCATGTTCAAAATATTTTTAATCGATAGATCTCGTTGTGAAACAGTAAAATGCAAAGAAATCTCCCATCCAGATAGTGTAGTTATCTAGAAACTTCTAATCCACCCTCAGCCTGGGACACCCTGTATATACTTATAATTGTACAACGTGAGAAGATATGAATGTGATAATTGTCTGTCATTTTAATTCATAGCTAATTGTATTTTCTGTCATTTATTGGATGTCGTCTTTCAAAGATTCGCGAACTTAAATACTGAAGATGTAAATAAATATGCAAACTGCTTTAGGCTTGCGTATTTTTCTTAAAATTTTTAATTTATTTTTCTTCTAAATATTTAGTGAACCCAATATTCTAGAATGCGGCCATGCTTATCCAATTAGGCCCTAATTAGCGTTCTCGAAATTTCCCGAATGCACACCAATTTGTTCAATTATACGCGATTCCTTGCAATTTTATTAATAGATTTATGAGTGAGTGACGTATCGGAACCGATAAATCATAAATATTTTACGACGCATAAAATGGCTGTTTATGCGTTTCTGCACGTTAAGACACCGCATTGAAAGATTTATAATAAACTTTCATCTGTATTGGTTTAAATAATCAGCGGAGATTATTATAGGAAATTATTTTTGCAACTGTTCTTGGTTTTAAACTAGGTCGTCTAGATAAAATTTTAAACAGAGATTTTTAAATACAAGGTACATAAAATTGAAAAAAACAGTGCGTGCACTATGTGCGCATATTTGTAGCGAAACTTCTTATTGACAGCTATTAAATTGAAAGGATTTAAAGGATATATACAGTGATTCCTGTAAAGTCGGTCATGCTTTCGAGGAATGATAGGGTTACGTCGAAATATTAATTTTGATATAGCACACTATAGGTCGGAAATGCCTCTTACGCAAGATACAGGATGTTAAACTATTAAATTGAAAGGATTTAAAGGATATATACAGGGTGATTCCTGTAAGTCGGTCATGCTTTCGAGGAATGATAGGGGACGTCGAAATATTAATTTTGATATAGCACACTATAGGTCGGAAATGCCTCTTACGCAAGATACAGGATGTTAAACTTTTTGAAAAATTAAAGATATTCTTTAATAGTTTTTTAACAGTTGAAGGTATCGTTATAAAATTTCATTATAGGAATCTACCTAATAGAGACACTTTAAATGTAGAAAGAAAAGGTTTTAGTTTCAACCAGTGGCGTAGCTGTGATACGCATGGGGTAATTTTTTCAAAAAAAATAGTACGCCACTGATAAAAATAAAAATTTCGGAGTTATTTTATTTACTTGGTTTATTTCCAAAAAGAATTGCAAGAGACATTTTTCTCTTGCAACTTTCTCCTATCTAATACCATTTTGTCACAATTTAAAAATAAATAAATTTTTTATTGAGAATCTTAAATACAGCGAATTATTATAACTAGACGGCAGAAACACATGTGCATTGTTAGCTCCCTTCATATTGGGTAACTTTAGTACTTTTTACTATTAGCACTAAATAAATTTTTAAAAAATTATAAATTTAAACTAGAATTTTTTTTATTGTTGATAATAAAATTCGTAGTTTTAAGATAATAATTCGCATATTTAAGGTACTCATTAAAAAAATATTTATTTTTAAATTGTGACCAAATGGTGTTAGATAGAAGAAAGTTGCAAGAGCCATTTTTTCTTGGAAATAAACCGAGTAAATAAAAAACTCCGAAATTTTTATTTTTATCAGTGGCGTGCTATTTTTTTTGAAAATATTAGCCGATGCGTATCACAGCTACGCCACTGGTTGAAACTAAAACCTCTTCTTTTTACATTTAAAGTGTCTCTGTTAGTCAGACTCCTACAATAAAATTTAATAACGATACTTTCAACTGTTAAAAAACAATTAAAGAATATCTTTAATTTTTCAAAAACTTCAATACCCTGTATCTTGCGTAAGAGGCATTTCCGACCCATAGTGTTCTATATCAAAATTAATATTTCGACGTCCCCTATCATTCCTCGAAAGCATGACCGACTTACAGGAATCACCCTGTATATATTTTTTAAGAATGCTTTTTATAAACTTAAAAAAATTAGAGTTAATATAAAACCGTATACTATTACATAGCAAGCTTTATAATTTTATAATGTTTTTTTTAATTTTTATTAAAAAACAATAATTCTCTGCATCTATGTCTCTGGCTACTACTAACTGCTACTAACCAACAATTTGTTTTTTGCGGTCTGTGGTTAGTTTTTGTTTAGAATTAATCGTTAGGCAACCAGTGAACTCATAGAATATGTATTTCTTTTGCATAATCAAAATTGTTACTCTGAATTTTACATAACCAAATTGTCACTCTAAATCGCTGTCTTTTTAGACAGATGGTACTTGTCTTGTTAATATTCAATTCATTATTCGAATTCTCTCTATCTTAAAATTAAATTTTAATCAATCACAATTGTTTATCTCCATCATTTACCGGATCAATAATACAGAAATTACAGCTCAATTACAAATAATTCATTATTTATAGTGATTTACAGTAATTTCATTAATTATACGAATATTCTCGTTGACTATTGGTTTGAAATAAATATAACAGTGTCCTCCAAAGGAAAAGGCGAGTTGCTAACTCTAAATTCTAATTCTGAACTTGCAAATGAGCTAGATGCTTTACCTAGACAGTTATTCAGAAGCTATAAACCTATCAATGAAAATATGCATGAAAATTTGCTACCCATTAAGGTTGGTACAGTATCATGTTTACATAATTAATTATTTATTATAGTGATTTTCTTAGCCGCGTATGGCACAGATCGTTACCCAGTGTTGCCACAAGCTTATAGCGGGGTTAAATTGTTTTACAAAGGGGTAATGGGGTAGCTGTGACAATACTGCCACTACCACTTTTCCTCTCGCTAGCTCGCGCGTCACGGCCGTCTCGCGGCCGTCATTCAATCCCATGAATCACGGCCTTGAATTTTTACTCCCAACGCGTGTAAACAAGTTTCACTTCAAAAAAGCGGCAAAATGTAAACAAAAATATGTTTTGTTAACAACTCTGTTTATTAAGCGGACAAAACTCCCAACCCATTGTCATATCGTGCTTTATTTAAGGTTTATATCGTATAATCAATAATGTAGTGTGTCCCATTTTCCTGCTCCTGCTGAGTATCTCTGAGGATTCTCCAAATATTACATTTTGGGGATCCCCTCCTATTTTGGTTATCCATTAACATATCGAGTTGCAGATGCTAAGATAATTTTCATTGCGGAATCTTAAGTTTTACGAAAAGTGTCAGCGTTTTTAGATATGAATTATCGGAAATAAGAAATAGTCATCTTTGGATTTCTTAAGTAAACGGCCTGTATCCTCTAGAGATAGCTCAGGAGCTTGGAACACCCTCAAAACGAAAATTTTACTTCTCCAATTCCCAGTGGATGACATACCAAGAATTTATAA
>NW_022147309.1:0-9852 GCF_002938485.1 Sitophilus oryzae
GAGAGAACCGTATAGTGATCTGTGGTACATATAAAAATAAAACAAAAGATATAAGGAAAATACAAATAAAACATAAAAATGTGTAAAAGCAAGAAAATCTACCACAATACTGTATATAAATCTATCAACTTTAATTCATAAACTCAATTTTTTATAAACTTTAGTATTTGGATTATTATACAGGGTTTTTTTCATAACAAGGGGCCGTCCTCTGCCGGAAACACTGCGACCTGTAAGACCTATTGTGTTTGTCCCCCTTCTATATCTGCACCCATTCTCCTATCCCTGTGCCCTGCACTAGATTATGGAGGTCCTTGATGGGAGCGTAGTTCCTCCGGTTCTAGCCTAGCTTTCCCAAATAAAAAGTGTCGCTTGCTTATTATACAGGGTTAATTGAAGGGTTGCTTTTTATCTTTACTTTAAAACACCCTATGAAATAATTCCCTGAGTAACTTTTTCTGAAACAATATTTTTCGATCGGAACCATATCTTCTGAGCATTTTGTTTTTTGACACATGTCAACATATACCTTAATGAATTAACTTTTAAGAGCGAAATGAACATGCCACCAACAATTTGCAATTTTTTCATTATTACTTTGTGATGTTATTTTTTAACCATGAGGTGGCTTTGCTGACTTATAACGCCATTTCGGGACTCATTAGAAATCTATATTAAAATTTAAAAAATGTTAAAAAAGTAACAGCATCAGGGCCAGCGGGTATCAATGCTGAACTTATTAAATATGCTTTTGATGAACTAATAGCATGTCTTATACATATATTTTCAACAAATGCGTAAACGGGGAAGTACCATCAGAGGAATGGAAAATGGCATACATAACATCTATTCATAAAAAAGTCGACAGGAAACAGTACTAGAATTATAGAGGATTATCGGTAACAGTCACAATAAGCAGAATATATGGTAGAGTATTCTTCTTCTTCTTCTTCCTCAAACCTGGTTCCATCCAGTGTTGGTATAGGCCTCTTCTAGGTTTTTCCATGCTTCACGATCTCTAGCCAATCTTATCCATTGTCTTGCCGCCACTGCCCTAACGTCATCGACCCATCTCTTTTTTAGTCGGCCCACACTTCTTGTTGTTCCCCTAGGTTTCCATAGGACGACTTTTTGGGGCCATCGGTCTGGATCCTGTCTTGCTACATGTCCTATCTATTGCCACTCTATTAACGACATCTAGAGGTAGAGTATTAAGAGATCTAATTGTAGACGAATAAAAGATCAAGATGAAGAACAATCGGGTTTTAGAGCTGGGAAATCCTGCACTGGTAATATATTCTGTTTGACACTTCTCATTGAAAAGAAAATAGCAGTAAATGAAGATGTACACCTAATGTTTGTCGATCTCCAGAAAACTTACGATAGCGTTCCTATTACCAAACTGTGGGAATCTCTTAAACTTCTTCTTAAGGTGCCGTGCAGATTCCTGCGTAGGCGTTCATCTTTTTCTTCCTCATCAGATGGTTCTGTTAACCGCAGCGACTTGGAGTGCTTGGAAGTCCTGTATGCCTGTCCAATGACGAATATTTCTCAGCCAGGATAGCTTCCTTCGACCTATTCCCCTTTTGCCCGCCTCTATTTTACCCTGGAGAATCAGACGCTGAAAGTGATAGCTTTCTCCACGTAGTGTGTGTCCCAAATAGGCTATTTTCCTCTTCTTGATGATTTCGAAGAGTTCACGTTGTTCCAGTCCAGCTCCTCTGAGAATGTCTTCATTCCTCACACGGTCGACCCAGGGCACTCTTAGCATTCGTCGTAGGGTCCACATTTCGAAGGCTTTAATTCGGTTTATTGTTGCTACCTTCAGTGTCCATGCTTCCACACCATATAACAAAACGGACCAGACATAGCACTTCACCATTCTGCATCTAAGGCCGAAGTTCAAGTTCCTATCTGTGAGAAAGCTTTGCAGTCTCAGAAATGTAGATCTTGCTTGTTCGATCCTGCATTTGATCTCCTGATCTGGATCCCACGTTTCGTTAACCATGCATCCCAAATATTTAAATTGTGTGACCTGCTTGATGACCTCTCAATTTAAGTAAATTCTGGTGTTCGGAATATTGTTTCTGCTAACAGCCATAAATTTAGTTTTTGTAGTATTTATGTTTAAACCCAATCTTTGACTTTCACTGTTAACCTTATTTAGAAGGATTTGGAGATAATTTGCATTGTTTGCCAATATCACTGTGTCATCCGCATATCGGATATTATTAATTGGAATGGAATCTCTTAAACTAACCAGTTAAAAACCACAAACTTATAACAGCAATACAAAAGATACCAAACCAAACCAAACCAAACCAAACCAAACAAAACCATTTAAAATATCAAAAGGATTAAGACAAGGGTGTTGCCTGTCACCAACTTTATTCAAAATATACGGCAACCAAATTTTAAAGCAGTGGAAAAGCAAGTGTAGAGGCATGGGCATACCAATAAGTGAAAAGTGATTCTTGCTTATACACTTTGCAATTCGCTAACGACCAGGTTATTTGTGCAGGAGACAGAGCTGACTTGGAATATATGACACGGAAACTTAAAGAGGAATACCAAGTTTCGGGACTGGAGATGAATATCACAAAAACTAAATATCTCTGCGCTGGATCGGATCAAACAGTAATAAAACTGGATAATGAATATATACAAACATGTAACGAATACAAATACCTAGGTGTTACTTTCGATAAATTAGGGAAAAACGACAACGAAATAAGCTCGATATTAGTCAAAGCCAGAAATGCTTTATGAAGAAGGATTTATGATGCGATAATCAAAAGCAATTTGTTATTTGGAGCGAAAACAAGGAGGTTAACGGAGAATAACAAAAGAAAATTTCTGGCGCTAGAAAGGGGCGCGATAAGGAGATGAGCACAAACATCAAGGCTGGATAGAGTACGAAACGAGCCAATCAGGAACAAAATGGATAGATAGAAAACTATAGTAGAGGAAATAGAGAGTGCCCAACTGAAGTTGTATGGGCATGTGAGAAGGATGGACAACACGCCACTGCCTCAGAAGGTACTAAACTTGCTTCTACAAAAGAGAAGGAAACGGGAAAGACCAAGAATAAACTGGATGGAGGGTGCCAAGAAAGCGATAAAAGCGATTTTTATATTACATATACAAAATTAACGATACAGGCTTTATTTTAATAAATATTAGTAACACTAACAGAACTAAGGATATTAAAGAAAATAACTGTAATAACCAAGTGTACAAACAAACCAAAAACTCTAATACTTTGTATTACCTCCCCCGGCTGCTATATAACTGTTTTAGACGTCGTCGGTCGGTTCATACTGTTAATGCAAATATATTGTGTTATTTTTTTCCTATTCTTTTTTAAAGACCAGGCGAATATTCATAATTTTGGCCATCTTCAACAAGATCACTGACTTTTACACAATTTTCGGCACTAAAAAGCTACCTCGTCACTATGAAGAATAACATCAAAAAGTAATGTTAATTAAAAATATTGCAAAATATTTGTGGCAAGTTCATTGACAAGTTCACACTAGGCCTTGTTTAATTCTGGTGGGCGATTTTTGAATTGAACTATCAGAGTATTATATATACATACTAATGCATTTTCAACTAAATAGTTTTCAGTAATATTGTTCATTTAGTGTCCTGCTAATAATAAATTAATCATTTTTAGATGAAGGGTCGACAAGTAGACCTGGTATCATTCAGACAATTGGAAACACTGTCGAAAACACTATACATAATATTCAGAACCGATTTAGACCTCATAACGTTACTAGTTCAACTCAAAACCTGCCGCTCCTAATTGCTCTACAACAGTTTCAATTGAATCAGGTATTCTTATAATTAATTATCAATTTTATACACAAGTTTTATTAAAATTCATTACAACATATGTTTTTGGACATTAATTATCTTTAATATGAATTTTACAACAAACTTAAATTAGATCTGTAACAATTAATACTATATTTTTTTTTTGTTCTAAGCTTCCGACAACAGGAATCCCGCTACTGAACAAGCAGATCCAGCTTCGACTGAAGCAGCAGCTGAACCAGCTGGTACCATCTCAAGCCCCGGCGGCAGCACCTGAGAAAGACTGAAGAAGAAAAGAAGAAACCATAAAGTTTTATTTAGGGAATAGAATAATAGTTTCTTCAATGCATTAAAGTATTTTTATAAAATACTTAGGCAAAAGTTTTAGTTTGTGTTTGAATTTTCAAAAGAAATTGATGCTTTTGTACTTGATTTAGGTGTAACTTTATAATATTTATTATTATTTATTATTATTTAAATATAAAATAGGAATGAAACTATTGCATTTTAATTATAGTACACAAGATCTACATTGCAGTCTTACGGAAAAACGCTTTATTGAGATAAATGTATGTCATTAAATAGATTAAGGTATTTTCCAATTAAATGAGAAGAGAGCAATCAATCAAATCTTATATAGCTTTGTTTTCGGAATTTTATAAAATATACAGTGTAATTGAAATTTGATATCTACCATCGGGATCTCGATCGACAACTACACGGGGATGGTCAAATTAGTAGAGATGAGCAAAAGCGGCCGTAACCTGCGATTGAGATTTTAATATTTAAGTATTGTACTAGGTATATAATTGTCTGTGTATGTATCGATAGCTTAACAGTTTTTTAAAAAGGTTAATAATAATCAGTAGTTTAGTTTAAGTTTTTTAACATTGAGTTACGACGCTCCAAAGAGCCACTAAATCGGACGATTATTTTGCCATTGATGATGGAGTCTCACAGTGCATGAAACGCCGTCAAAATGCCGCTATAGAGATAGAATCCGAGTATCAGCCCCCTATTTCATATAGGGCCCGAATTATGATGCTCCATGTTAACCTCCGATCGTTACCATTTTGCCTGACGCGTCTCGTATGTCACGGCCTTCAATTTTAACTCCCATCACGTGAATAGAAATTTCACTTCAATACGATTTGGGCATCTTGTAACTGGTCAGGGAAAGACACGAAAAACAATAGACGATCAAATCTATTTTTCCAAGGCATCTTGATTAATAATTAGTGCTTAATACAGCCATGATACTCTATATTGATATTTAAAATACGATTTATTAAGCGAAAATGTCAAAAGTTGCCGTATGATATGCCCTTAGGATATGCCATTCTATTCAAAGTGTCATTTTCTATCGAATAAGCTAAAAAAATACCGAGGGTGATATATTTTAAAATCAAAAGTTGTCGTCATTTCCGATGAAACAGGAAGTGGCAAAAACAATTGACTACATCAATCAATCCTAATTTATGTCATATACTAACATACCAATCTCGTTTTTTTTCAGAAAAAAATAAAAAATGTAAAATCGCTATTTTTGGGGCTTACTCAACCGGGTCTCACAATGCAAAATTCACCTCAAATATCCATTTAGTTGGTCATTGGCAAGCACTCTCTCATTGGCACATGAAAATAACAAAACAAACATTTACTGATCTGGATAAAATTGATAGTTAAATAGTAAGACTCACCCGGGGGTACTCCGCCCACTAGCCACTGACCTCATTGATATTCTTTTCAATATATCCCATTCCATATCTTCCATCTAATTCAAAATATTATTCGGATCTATGCCGTTAATAATCTTCAACAACTAGCTCAGGTGTCACCTGAAATAGTATAGGGGCTTCTCCGGACGCAAATCTGCCGCTAAACAGATTCGCATCCCAATCGAATAGGCTAATTGGGGTACCTCACTACCCCAACGCCGCATCGTGTCAATCGAGAAGACAAGGGAGACCTCAAACTCACCAAGACCAACCTCAAAGGCAAGACGTCACAAGAGGTTTTCTTCTCATGGTCAAACGACCCGTTGCCTTACAGTACATGCAACGTTTATAGTCAAAATACTTTCCAACCCCCAAATGTCTGCTCTATGACAAAACACAACACAACAGCCGGCCGGACTATCAACTACTGATTCGCCTCCGGCTAACTAAGCCTCCTCTTACATCACAATTTTACCGGATCGTAAATATTTACATTACTTGCCAATGAATCATACTATTTTCTCTAATCAGACTTTCAAATAGAGTGTTTAGCATTACTAGATAAATAAATAGAGAGTTTCCGAATTATAAAACCATTATTATAACCAACTTATTTTCCAAGTTTTACAAAAAGTTATAGGGGTGAACCACTCTTGAGAAACACCCGGTATATTATGATCGTGGCTCTAGAAAGATAATATCTCTTCCAATGACTGAAGAATATAAGAACATGTAACGCCCCTATACGGGCTGCAGCAGAATTTTTGACTTTTTTTTTGTTTTGGTGGCAAACAATGAGTCATCATTTGGTCACCAGCGACAATTTTAGCGATTTTAATAGTTTGTGTGTAGTAAACTTTGTATAAACTTTATTATAATGGTGATTAGTTGTTCAGCTTTCAAGTGTAAAAGCAGCAGCGATAAGAAAGAGCCAGGAGTTACGTTTCATAGGTAAATAAACAGTCCACTCCAACTTTTTAGCGTTTTCTTATTGAATTCGATAATTATTCTTCAATTTCAATTAACATCTATATGTACTTGATATGTGCTATACGTCGATACTAGTTTTGTACCTTTTGTTAACATTTTAATACGTTTTTTTCGTAATTAATTAGGATGATACACCATAGGCGTAGTCAAAACAATTATCAAAAAATATAAATATTGCTTCAAACAGCTAGGTTAAGAAAAATATGTGCCACGGCACTGTTTGGTGACATCGTCACAATTTGCTCTCGGGTGTTATTTGTCCTTGGATTCTTTAGTCATTGATCTCCTCTATATATAAATAATATCAGAGAGAAAAAATTAAATTGCAGTTTACTATAAAATGCTTCAATAGACCACAAAATTACATTCGCAACAATATCGCAAATTGCAACTCCAAAAATTCAAACTCGCAGATATAAAGGTTATCACGGTTCTATTGTCGCTGTTAAGAGTTAAGAAAATTTATTAATTCGAGAAAGTTTGAAAATATTGGTTCGCTTTTCTTCTGTGAAGATGTTTCAATTAGTAGTACGGCTAGAAAATTAAGAGTTAAAAATAACCGATATTATATATCACTGTGTCGCCAATGTGTGTCAATCGTTGGATTAAATTTAATTGTAGCCAAATTATTTTATTGCAGTATCGATCTTACAAAAGTGTGACTCAAACATAGTGCGCGCACTAGTGCGTATTCTAGAACTTTTTTTGCGATGGCGATAGAGTTGAAACTCTCCAAATCGGACACTGGCACTTCTTGGGGATTTAGGCTGGTTGGTGGTGCCGAATTCAACCAACCGCTAGTGGTTGTCAAGGTAACAATTGAAGACATGAATTGATAAAGGTGTCATGTCGCATTTTTTTAAAAATCAGTTGTTTTCAGAATTTCAACATCCCGTTGACAGATCTATCCTCCAATAGACTCTAAATATCAAACATAAATACCATAAAGAATATCCTCGGTGATAAAGGTGTCATGTCACATACACCATCAATAATTTTTACACGTGTTTTGTCCATTTACTCGAAAATTTAAAAAAGCGACATGACACTATCCACTCATATCTTCAATTAATGTAACACTTATTTGACAACCTGTTTCGATAAGTTATAAAAACTCATAAAACAATATATGCATGTCAAGTTTTTTTATAGATACTGATGATTTAAACTTGGTTCCTGATGTATTGCAACTGAAAACTTTTGTAATGTTAGTGTGTATTTTTTGACTAGCCATTTTAGTATCTTAATAGTAGTACCATATTGTAGTATCTCTACAACAGGGTTAATTATTATTTAGTTGTCCTAAATAAACATATATACAACGTGTTTCAAAAAACATCTGCCATCTCTCGTGGGAGATTCCTCACGTAAAAATAAAATTTATTTTTCATATCAACATATCCGATTCTGCTTTTTGTTTCGTGGCTACAGGGTGTTAAAGTCATTTTTTTTCGGTTTGTTATATATATATATATATATATATATATATATATATATATATATATAAATATATATATATATATATATATATATATATATATATATATATATATATATATATATATATAAATATAGTGTTGCCATATTCACCAAGGGATATTGCATATGGGTTATCACTGAAATATTTTCTCTAAAAAAAATGACACCGCCACTGGATATTTCAATAGTATTCAATATTCCTACTCTTTTCAGAAGAGACCGTGAAGTTGGGGATAAAGCAAGCGAATAGGAAAGGCGTAAAAGCCATGGCAACCGCGTGGTAACAAATCCTGTGACGTACTCTCGCCAATCATGTTCGATGAATAGGCGGCCATGCGGTTTGGCGATGCCGGTTTGCCAATGATATCGTTGAAAAATCTTCAACTTTCATAAAAGGCAGATTATACAGAATGAAAGAAATAAGTTATTAAATAAAACATATCGAACAATATGAACTACGTTAAAATTCCTTAGTAATATACGTCAGAATATATGCTAAACACATTATATATATAATAAAAATATATTAAATTTATAGTTCATGTCTGGCAATTTTGCAATTTTATAGATAAACGTGGCAATATCGATTTTTTTTCTCGCATTCCTTCCGTAGCTTCAGATCCGCTGGTCAAACAGTATGTTGATACGAAAAATAAATCTTATTTTTACGTGAGGATTCTCCCCACGAGAGATGACACATGTTGTTTGGAACATCCTGTATATTCTTCTACCATTTTCAGTGTTGTGTTATTTATGAGAATGTCTTTTCTGTCTATTAGTTCGTTGTACATTACTTTAGTTTTTGCTAAATTTATTTTGAAACCTACTTTATTGCTGGCTGTATTTAGTTCGTTAATTTGTGCTTATAGTTCTTCAGAACTATTGGCAATTAGGACTATGTCATCAGCAAATCTTAGATGATTAAGATATTTTCCATCTATTTTTAAACTTTCGTTGGTCCAGTCTAATTGACGGAACATTTTTTCTAGTGTTGCTATAAACAGTTTCGAGGATATCGCGTCTGATAAATTTAGGTTTTCTTGGTCTTTACTTACTACAGAGTAGTAAGTAAAGTGATATTATTTTTCTCGATAGCAGTTATTTTTGCTTCTTCACTCCTTGGTATTTTTTGGTGTGGTTCATCACTCTACAAATTACAAAAAAATGTTACATCAGGATTAATCAAAGTAAAGCAAATAAATTATTAAAATTATAAGCTTTGGTTACATTTTGAATTTTTTAATACGACTTAAAATTCTAAAATGTTTGTAATTATTTGCATAAAAAAATTGATACCTATATTCTTATTCTATCTATAGTCACGCATGCATTATCTAAACAGGTGCATTATGTAACTTCTCTTACCTTCTCTTACCTTCAAATATTGCAAATAAATGCTGTAATTTCCATTTTTTGAGAAACTCCTTTAAAGAATCAATATATCCTAAAATTTGTCCATAAAAAATGACAAATGCATGTTAATAACGATCACTAATTTGTAATACGATATGCGTTTAAAAAGCAAATTATGCTAAATTCCAAGTGGAAAATTCCAAGCAACAAAATGCGTGCGTACTATGATGTGCGACCTATGAAATGCGACGTACGACTGATCGGACTGCCGACTGATTGTATACCGTCCTTCGTCATCGTCTTTGCGTGACGTTATTATTTTTCATCAAAAGAGTATTTAGCTATTGGAAAAATGGCCATGTTTCTTGAATGAAGTACTTCCTAGCGTATTTTTCTTATTATCTTAAAACAAAGTAACTTGCACTTGGTTGAATGAAAATAGATTCAAGAGAAATTTTCAAATTTTTCAAGAGAACCAGTTTTCTTGAGT
>NW_022147310.1:0-4015 GCF_002938485.1 Sitophilus oryzae
CAAACCATATAACGTTCGAAAAAATAACAAGCTGTTTATTTATCAAGAGTAAATCGTCGTTTTGACAGCGTGACATGTCAGGTCCCCATTTAAATTATTCGTAAGGTTTCCCAAAAAAAAACATACACACAAACGCGCGTTTACGATTGACTAGGTGCAATTTAACATGCCACACGACAGGGGCAATTTTTCCAAATTGAAGCTAACCGAAAAAATTGAAGTTTTCCTTGGCCAGAACATGACATCAATGTAAATAAATAATTAGACGCCTTTTGGCCAAGTCGAACCGCCTTTTGAAGATTCACTTTTAATGTGAAGTTAATTTCCTAGTCATTTTTCAACATAATTATTTGTACCAAATTATATCGATCGAAACATACAGAAGAACAAAAAGGTATTTTTATATTGTTACTAATAGTTAGGGCCTTAGGGGATAGCACTAGACCGCTATAGGTTTTGACTGTTATAATTAAGAATTAATTGAAAGAAATAATTATTGATTGGTTGTTGATTTTATGAAGTGACAAATAAACAACGCTTTATTGTACAAAAAGCCAAAATAGCTTCATCGACAAAGCATTTACAAAACAAACAAAAACAAATATACAAATAATAAAAAATGTCATACAATACAAATCAATTCAAAAACATTTACGCCATTAAAATTACAAATAAAACATACATGGACATTGCAAAACACAGGCGTATCAATAAAATTTTACAAAAGGCAAATTGTAAATGGATAAAATCATGTAGGTACGAGTTTTAAATTATAAAATATTAAATACTAGACCTTTAACCAGTGTGTGAGATGATCAAAATATTAAAATTTAAAATTCTAAATTGTTCATGATGAAAAACAAAAAAGTCGTTTACCGGATATAGGGCTGTGTGTTATTATAAAATATTAAATATTAGATTTTTAGCCAGTGTGAGAGATAATCAAAATTTTAAAATTCAAAATTGTTCAAGATTAAATATCAACAAAAAAGTCGTTTACCGCATATAGGGCCGCATATACCGCTCTCCAGTAAGTATGATTTCAGAGCTTTTCAAAATGCGGGAAAGAATGAAAGTGAGTTGATATTCAAAGGCAAATGATTGTACATTTTTTTGGCATTGTACAGTATTGAGCTTTTAACTAGTTCTGAGCTCGGGGTTGGCAGATAAAGATCGTGCTCCGCATTCCTAAGTGGATAGTTGTGAGATGGTCTTTCCGGAATAGCAGATGTGTGCTTACGGATTAAACAAACGGATTCAAAAATGAATAAGGAAGGAAGAGTCAGTATTTTGAAATTTTTAAAGAAATTCTGGCAGTTAGTTCTACTGTTCAGTCCCAATAAATATCGAACTGCTCTCTTTTGAACTTTGAAAATACGAACAAATTTTGTCGCGCAGCAAGTACCCCAGAATGGAAGGGCATAACGAAGATGCGACTCAAAAAGGGCATAATAGACCATTCTAGAGGTTGATAAGTTAAGTTCCTTAGAAACTGATCTTAGCGCAAAACAGGCAGCGCTTAGTTCTTTGATAACGCTTCGATGTGCAAGTCCCATTTTAACGAGTTGCCTACAAGTCCTAAGAATTTCACAGAGTCCACGACGTCAATAGTGGTGTTATTAAGTACAAAAAGTTGTATAGTACTTTTATATGATAAAACTTTAGTTCTTGAAAGATTGAGGCATAGGAGATTAGAGTCGCACTAAGATTTAATGGTGCGTAAGTCACTGGATATAGTATTATATAGTGCCGTAACATCTGGGCCGCTCCAAGTGAAACTAGTATCGTCCGCAAAGAGTTAGATTTTACCGCTGATGTCTAGAATTGCAATGTCATTGATAAACACCAGAAACAAAATATAGGGCCAAGTACTGAACCCTGAGGGACACCACATTCTATAGGCTTACAAGATGACATAAACGTACCAATCCTCACAAGCTGCCTTCTGTTGCCAAGATATGACTGAAGTCATTCGAGCGGTATTTATTTTTAAAGAAGTTCATACAGTAGTGTTGGAACACAATTTTTTTAACTGGCAAATTTGTCGATTTTGACTATTCAGAAGTTCATCCCTTAATTAACACACTTGATAGAGAGAGTTGAATCATATTTTTGATATTTCAACTCAAAAATTGTTTCTTGAAAATTTGCTCAAAAAAGGTGAATTAATTAATTTTATGGTCTTTTGCCAATACAATACACAAATATATTGATCAAAAGATAAAGAAGTTCAGAAAGAAAAAAAGGCATTATTGGTTTTTAAGAAAGTTTTCACTTTTAGCTTCCTGGTCGCCAGCCGAGCTGCAATCGCACAGAAAACTTAAGTATTTTTTTGATTTAAATCATTTTAATGGCTTAAGTCATTTTTCGAAAGCTGACTTAAGACTTAAAATTTAAGTATTTTTTAAAATGACTTTTGATTCCGAAATAGAAAAATATTTAAGTCTTTTTTGAAAAAACTTAAATCATTAAAAATATTTTTCTTTTTATAAGACTTAAGTCAGATTTTTATATATTTTTATGATAAAATTTTAACAGCAGCATTTCTTTTTAAACTGTTAGGCGGCAACCCAGCAGCAGAATAAAAAGACTCCGTTATGTAGCCCGAAAGACGAACGAAAGAAATTGGTCTCGAATATATTGAAAAGTAAATTAAAATCCTTCAGCTTATGCCATCGACATAATATTACATAGTGATCAAAACACATCAACACTTTTTAATAGACATGTATTCGATGACATCTAAACTGTAATGGTAATAAGTACTACAAAATCGGTTAAATTTTATAAAAAAAACATATTTTGTTGTTTGTGTTTGTAGTTATTTTATGTGATTTAAACCATTTTGCCCACTTAACTCAAACATCATGATTTAAATAAAAAATATAGAATTAAGTCATAAAAAGGACTTAAATTACATTATATTGATTTAAGTATTTACGAAAATGACTTGAGACTTAAGACTTAAATCATTTGAATTTTATGATTTTAGAAATGACTAATCAAATGGTACCACCATGTCTCAAACGTATTAGTCCTTGAAAAAGCTAGCTGCGAAAGCGCCGAAGTCATGATTACTAAATCCCGCTTAAGATGGGCTGCCCACGTATCCACCCAATATCTTCTTTCCGGTGAGCTTGCATAGAAGATAAGAGTAAACCGTGGACAACACAGAAGATACAAGGATATTTTCCATGAAAACTTAAAGGGGATAAGCATGCAGGATCAGTGGGAGGAAGCAGCGCACAATAGAACACAATGAAGAACAATTGTAAACTCAGTAAACAACGAAAACCAAAAAATAAAGAGGCAACAAGTAATGAAATTTTTGAATGTCCGGAGTGCGGAAGAGAGATAACATCACGCATCGATCTTTTCAGTCACAGAAAAGCTCATGAAAGAAAACGCCTTGCGTAACTATCTTCTGAAGCATGTCAAATACTCGTCAGCGAGTAATGGCAGTAAGACTTGTTGCAGCTCTGAACGCCAGATAAGAAATTTGCCAAAGTTTTTGTGTATTAAATTTCAAGTGTATATGAGAGAATATTTTTGGAATAAATAGAATTAATGAAGGAATATTGCATTTAAATTAGTTTTCTCTCTCAAGAAGAGAGGTTAAATTTGTGTGTTCACGGGCACGTGTGTACTTATTGAGGAACCTTCACTGCATTAATGATAAATATCCCTAGAAAAGTGTTACTTCCCGGTAAATTTTCATGTAAATTCGCATTTTTTCTGTAACGTTTCGAACTGCACGACCTCCTCCATATTCATGAATAATTTACTCTATTTGCCGTGCTCTTCTCTCCCTAAGCCCGTCGAATCGCCTCTCTGCTAATTACACTGGCGCAGTGTCGCCCCGAATTACCCGCATCGGGGGGCAGAGTCTCAAAGGGTATACGGCCCCCCAATTATAACCAGGACCGACGCGGACTCGTTCGTATGCGCCGAGTGGACCGACACGATGGTGCCGAGTACGGCCCTGTGTTTACCGTGTTACGTTTGTCGCTCAGGA
>NW_022147311.1:0-3526 GCF_002938485.1 Sitophilus oryzae
TGTGAAAAAAAGTAGAAATAATATTGAATTTTTATTGAAAAGGTAAGCATAAACAGAATATATAAAAATTACAAATGTTTGTGAGTAAAACATGTATTTTCTACAATTGAAACTATTTCTAAAAATTTAAAATAACTCTTAAGTCCTCAGATTTGTTGAAAAATAAGTGTAAAAAATATTTATACCATGCGTTTTATTTCTAGAATTGTTAGGATTACGTTCTGAAATGAATAAAATTAATTTTTATATTTTTTTTTGTGTAATGAATTAAAATTACTGTAATCTTATTACACAAATGTAAAGAACGTGGGTAGCGTAAGAAGTGGCAACATTGCACAGCCTCGATATACGTTATGTCAAGAAAATTTAAGAACAAGAGTCTGCGGCTCTCAAAAAGTTTTTTAAAATTCCCAGAAAAAAATCGAAAAAAATCAGTTTTATGTATTTTTTTTTATTAAATGGCGTTTAGGGGTCGACCTGATAGAAATAAAGAACAATTATCTCTTTAAAAGCTACCTTGATGCCGTTTTTTTAACCGAATGATATTTTTTATATTACTGGAACTCTAATGTGACTTCAATACCTACTATGGCAGTTTTTTTATTCTATTAAGGGGTGGATTAACCCTGAACGTGTTTTAAGAAACATGCTTGTCATTTTTGACAATTTAGTTAAAAGACAAGAGTAGAAAAATATGGGAAACTTAATAAAACACTGATTGACCCTAAAATATTTTAATTAAAGCATTTTTTCTTAGGGGTATATTAATGTATATTTTATTTAAATCATTCTAGGTCTAGGTACTTAAAAATAAATATATTTCTTGTCTTTTTACTTGAGATTTGTGCAATCTATTAGGTAAAAAAAATATTTACAAGATATTTTTTAAAAAATATATCACTGTGCATTAATTCCAGCTTTTTCGTGAAATTCTTCATCATTAATAACCACGAAATCTTTGAGTAATAATTCTTCGTCTTCTATCATTCCCATATCTTTCAAAGCCTTTTCTAAGACATGTTCTTTACAGCCTCCAGCTGCCACAATTATGTCCAAAAGATCTTCCAAAATATTTTTTTCATCCTGTATAAAATTATTTTAAAATTTAAAATAAAAGAAAAACATTTTATTTCGAGTTTACCTCTAACTGTTTGAGTCCCTTATCAATGATTTCTACTGAGGGATGTTCTGAGGACAGATCTTTAATGAGCAAAGATATATCCGCCACTACGAATGCCATAGATAAAATTCCTGATATTTTGGCGAAGTCCTTCATTAAAGTTGGTATAGTTCTCCCTTAAAAAATGTAAATTTTAGATTAACTCCTTAAGATTATAAAGGGTGTTTCTTAAAGAAGTGCAAATATTTTAACTTGTAATGTAATAAATGCCGATTTTAGTTTTTATTTTGTACTTTGTACTAAATTTTTTAGAACCATAGGTTCATTTGAAATTTTTTCAACTTGTATTATTTTACACGTAAAAATAGTTTTTTTACGCCAAGAACTTTTACCCACCCATCCCTGATAATTTCAAAAAACTGACATAATTTAGCCCTACTCATTTCTATATTTTACAGTTTCAAAAAAAAGTTTACGTAAAACGTGAAATATAATATTTTCATCTTATTATTTTACACGTAAAAATAGTTTTTTACGCCAAGAACTTTTACCCACCCATCCCTGATAAATTCAAAAAACTGACATAATATAGCCCTACTCATTTTTTATATTTTATAGTTTCAAAAAAAGTTTAGGCAAAATATGAAATATAATTTTTTCATCTTACTATTTTACAGGTAAAAAATAGTTTTTTACGCCAAGAACTTTTACCCACCCATGCCTGATAAATTCAAAAAACTGACATAATATAGCCCTACTCATTTTTTATATTATATTTTACAGTGTTTCAAAAAAAAGTTTAGGCAAAACATGAAATATAATTTTTTCATCTTATTATTTTACACGTAAAAAATAGTTTTTTACGCCAAGAACTTTTACCCAGCCATCCCTGATAAATTCAAAAAACTGACATAATATAGCCCCACTCATTTTTTATATTTTACAGAGTTTCAAAAAAAAGTTTGGGCAAAACATGAAATATATTTTTTTCATCTTATTATTTTACACGTAAAAAATAGTTTTTTACGCCAAGAACTTTTACCCAGCCATCCCTGATAAATTCAAAAAACTGACATAATATAGCCCTACTCATTTTTTATATTTTACAGTGTTTCAAAAAAAAGTTTAGGCAAAACATGAAATATAATTTTTTCATCTTATTATTTTACACGTAAAAAATAGTTTTTTACGCCAAGAACTTTTACCCACCCATCCCTGATAAATTCAATTAAAAAACTGACATAATATAGCCCTACTCATTTTTTATATTTTACAGTGTTTCAAGAAAAAGTTTAGGCAAAACATGAAATATAATTTTTTCATCTCACTATTTTACACGTAAAAAATAGTTTTTTACGTCAAGAACTTTTACCCACCCATCCCTAATAAATTCAAAAAACTGACATAATATAGCCCTATTCATTTTTTATATTTTACAGAGTTTCAAAAAAAGTATAGGCAAAACATGAAATATCATTTTTTCATCTTACTATTTTACACGTGAAAAATAGTTTTTTACGTCAAGAACTTTTACCCACCCATCCCTGATAAATTCAAAAAACTGACATAATATGGCCCTACTCATTTTTTATATTTTACAGTGTTTCAAAAAAAAGTTGAGGCAAAACATGAAATATAATTTTTTCATCTTATTATTTTACACGTATTATCTTTATATTTTACAGTGTTTCAAAAAAAAGTTTAGGCAAAACATGAAATATAATTTTTTCATCTTACTATTTTACACGTAAAAATAGTTTTTTACGCCAAGAACTTTTACCCACCCATCCCTGATAAATTCAAAAAACTGACATAATATAGCCCTACTCATTTTTTATATTTTACAGAGTGTTTCAAAAAAAAAATTTAGGCAAAACATGAAATATAATTTTTTCAACTTAACTATTTTACATGTAAAAAATAGATTTTTACGTCAAGAACTTTTACCCACAATTTTAATATAATTTTTTATAATATAAGGTTTTAATATAACCCTACTTATTTTTTATTTGAAGCCTGTTTTTTGTATTTTACAGAGTGTTTCAAAAAAAAGGTTAGCAAAAATATGAAATATATTTTTTCAAAATTATTAAAAAAAGAAAAACTTAGGATTCTGTGTATTGTCAGTTGCATACACAAATTTTTCATTACCTGTCAGCACTAGTTAACATAACATTATTATTTAGTTTAAAGCTGTGTATACCTGTTAATCCCAGCACATTGTAAACAAACTGAAAACTCTTCTCAGTTATATGGAAAGTCTTGCCTAAAACAGGCAAAGTACCAATGGCAATATGTTCTAAATGATGCAATTTTGCGGCAGTACTCAACGTAGTTAAAACTGCATTAGTTGGTTTTTCTAAAATGTTTATAGCACCTTTTGCTATACCTAAAAAATATTTTGTT
>NW_022147312.1:0-8534 GCF_002938485.1 Sitophilus oryzae
GAGATGTTTTTAAAAACATTTATTAAACAAGCGGGAGTACAATACGCGTTGATGGATTCTGAAGGAACCCTGTGCCTGCGTCGTGCAGCGGCTTAAATATGAACATAAGTGCTGATGAATATAAAGTATAAGATTTCTACAGGGTGTGCTAATTATACAATTATAACTACACATTCATTTTTGCTTTTGTTATGTTTTTTTATCAATTTTTAAATCAATACTTTAGTATAACGGGTGCGTCTCAAAAGTTTTTTTTTCAGATAAAAAAAACGAGATTTGGTAGATAACATAAATTAGGATTGATTGACGTATTCAATTGTTTTTGGTCACTTCCTGTTTCACCGGAAATGACTACAATTTTTGATTTTTAAATAGCACCATTGGTATTTTTTTTACTTATTCGATAGAAAATGACATTCTGAATAGAATGACATATCATAAGTCAACTTTTGACATTCTCGTTTAATAAAAAATTGTATTTTAAAATTCAATCTAGAGTGCCATGGCTATGTTAAAAACACTAATTATTAATCAAGGAGCCTTGGAAAAATCGATTTGATCGTCTAATGCTTTCAGTGTCTTGTGCTGGCCAGTTAGAAAATGCGAAAATTCTTCAAATGAATCGAGGGTGGCTCATTAACATATTTGGAAAAAGCATTTTTTTACGAATAATTTGATACCACACATTTGGTATTTCAAGTCACATTTTCGTTACGAACCGCAAGTTATAATTTCAAATAAATCATATGCGAAAATGTCAAAAGTTGACATATGATATGTCATTTTATTCAGAGCTTTATTTTCTATCGAATAAAGTAAAAAAAACGAGGGTGACATTTTAAAAATCAAAAGTTGTAGTCGTTTCCGGTGAAACAGGAAGTGACCGAAAACGATTGAATACGTCAATCAATCCCAATTTATGTCATATACTAACATACCAAGTCTCGTTTTTTTAACTGAAAAAATAAAAAAGTTATAGGGTTGATCCACTTTTGAGACACACCCGGTATAGTCAATATGTATGTTTAATTTAGTTTAAATGCTTTTAGATATAAATACTGTACAGAGTGTTCCTTAAGTAGTCTAAAAAAATTGTTTCATTCCGCATATTATGATTTTAAGAAAAAAAATGTTCAGATGAATATGCAGTTTAAAGAATAAAGTGTTTTAAAGATTAAAAAATTGAATTTAATTGATTTAAAATAGATGCTGCGGGTCATTTAAAACCGGTTTTAACTTCAAATAAGTCATATTATCTTATAGTTATCTAAGCCCACCAAAAGACTAGAGCCCCCTTAAAAGTCTGTGTCTAGTTGCGCCAATGATGGTAAAGCAGCGCATATGGACACCAAAGCAGGAAAACAACAGTTAATGAAAATGAACTCACTTCATACCTGGAAATCACATTGGAAACCAGAATTGAAAAAAATATTTTAAGTAGATTCCGGCATATTGCGAAGAAATGTTTTTTTTTAACTTTAACACATCCTGTAGATCAGAAAGGAAACACTTTAGACCCATTATTTATATAAACTTACTATTTCTCAAAAAACATATATAGGGGAGAGTGGGGCAAGTGCGGCACAGGGGGCAAGCGCGTCTTTCGAAATAATTCTTACATTTGGCATCATAGCCGACAACAATCAGTAAAGTTTACGTACCTATCAACAAGTGCATAGTGTTATTGAAAATCTAGCTGAAAATTGCTAAAATTAAGGTAAATATATATATTTTTCGCATTCCACATCATGTGATGTAATATTTAAGGCGAATTACCTAGATTTTTTTCATAAATTAAGGGCTATATTTGGACATTTCTTTATGCTCATAACATAACCCTCTATCTCTGTAATAACCCCTGATATGTACAACGTTGCCAAATGTACCTGTACTTTTTAAAGAAATATTCGAATTGTTAATGTCACATTGGGGCAAGTGACACTTTTTCATGACTCACTTGCCCCACAATAGTTTAAGTTATAAATAAATAATTCGTTCTTTTTCGCAGGTTGAAAATGCACAAAGAGGGTCATATTCAGAGGATGCTCTGCACCGTGCTTTAGAAGCTGTTCATAATTAGGAAATGTCATTAAAAAGAGCAAGTGTTGGCTTCAATATTCCGAGAACAACCATACAGTCACGATTAACTCGTTTAGGGCTCAATAAAGTTAGAAACTTAGGCAGATTTAAACCCGTGTTCACTGTACAAAAGGACATAAAATTGCGAATAATGGAAATAGAATAGAGCGACTTTGAAGCGGCTGAAAATATTCTTCAAAAAAAATCCAATCAAGAACGCGACACGGCCGATAATATTCTTCAAGAAGAATCCATTAATTCAAAAAGAGCGTCTGTTGAGGTCATTTTTCAAAAGAACTCCAATCCGGAAAGTGTCAATTTGTCAATCATGTCCATAAACTTAGCTAAGTCTGTGGGTGACTCACTTACCCCATACCTTGAGGCAAGTGAGTCATTTGACATTTTTTTGCAAATCTGAAATTTAACCAAATATTTAATTTTTTGTTTATTTTTTTAAGGTAAATTACTACTTATACAGGGGTGTGTGTGTGTAGAAAACCTCCTCGTGGTACACCCTGGGCAACGGTTCGCCGGCTAAAAGTCTACACAAATCGAGAAGCACATATTCTGATCACACAGGATCACAGTTTTCTATTTTTTCTTTTCACAAGATGAATCCTATACAAAACGGTCATTCTCATGGCCATATGACGAAAATAATCGGACCTTCAGTCCGATTGCTACAAATAAATTGCGAGGGCATTTCCAGATCAAAAGGCGAATATATTTCACGCATAGCTCTGAGCAAGTCTATAGATGTTATTTGCGTTCAGGAGCTCCCTGTCGGTCAAGCTGATTAACTGAACTACAGAGCAAGAATAGAGGGTTTTAAGATAGCAACCTATACCCTATCCGACATCCATGGGTCTGCTATATACGTGAAAAATAATATCACTGAATTCTCCGCTGAACCCGCTGACTCCGCCGCTGGATTGGAGCTACTAGAGCTGCAGCTTCCACATCTTAAAATTGTTTCAGTGTATAAGTCCCCCAGTCTTACATGGCCAGAGAACGTTATCACAATTCAGCCTTCCCCTAGCGTTTTTACAGGCGATTTTAATAGCCATCATACTACCTTGGGGCTACGCTACCAATAAGAGATGGGAGACGCTTTACGATTTCGCGGAGCGTAACAATCTTCACTATATGATGCTAAGACAATAAGACCTTCCACTCGGCAAGATGGCAGAAGGATCAATCCTGACCTCTGTTTTCGTTAATAGGAACGACTGAACCTTCCCCTTCCTCCACTCGGAAAGTATTACATAAATTTCCAAACAATCAACACAGAGTCCTTCTCACTGTAGGTGTTCAAGTTCCAGTAATTAGAACTGCTAAACTCAAGCGGTGGAATTTTAGAAAGGCAAATTGGAGCGTTTTCCAAGAAGCAGTCGAACTAGGAATTCAGCATCTGCCTGCTACAGTGAAAAGTTATAAGAAGTTTGTAAAGCTCTTGTAAAGCAAGAGAGCATTCCAGGAGGCTTCCATAAAGAGTATATCCCATGCTGGTCGAACAACACGGAGAACCTTAAGAGAGCATTCGAGGACACTGGCGATCCCCAAATTGCACAACAAATGATAGATTCCTTAGATTCTGCTAGAACGAAGAGATGGAGAGAGACTTCCGAAGGAATAGACTTCACCCACTCAAGCAGGAAGGGTTGGAACCTCCTTAGACGCCTTGGAGCTGCTGCCCCTCCACCCTTAAAAACACTAAGCATTCATCCAAACACAATTGCAGACCGGCTCGAGAAAGCATCCGATCAAGCAAGAAGATAGGAATTTTTCAGAGAAATCAAAAAAAAGCTGTAACAACAATATCTCGCTCATCACTTCCGTGTCTCAGTGGTCGCATGATTTCTCCATGGATGACCTAAATAGCGCCTTAAAGAAAATGAAACAGGGGAAGGCTCCTGGCCCGGATGGCGTGTTTCCGGAGTTCCTAAAAAATCTCGGAAATTTAGCTAAACAATGGCTTTTGGACTTCTTTAATGACCTCCTTCGGACAGGCGAGATCCCCAGTGTTTTCAGACATTCGAAGATCCTTGCCATACTTAAACCAGGAAAACCGGCTGACGTCTCTTCAAACTATAGACCCATTGCATTACTTAGCATGACCTATAAACTGCTGGAGAGACTACTTTATAACAGAATCTCGCCATCAGTCGAAGACGTTCTTATCCAATAACAGGCAGGTTTCAGAGCCAAGCGCAACTGCACTGATCAAGTTCTTGCTCTTTCCACTTTCATCGAAGCAGGTCTCCAGACGGGGATGAAAATTGCATGCGCATTCGTTGATTTATCATCAGCCTACGACACAGTGTGGAGAAAGGGTATGATGTACAAGCTCCAACAAATAATTCCCTGCAGAAAGATCACAAACCTCATACAGAACATGCTGAGCAACAGAAGAATAACAGTACATTTGAACGATAAAACTAGCTCCCCTCGCACATTTAATAATGGTCTCCCACAGGGGTCAGTACTCGCTCCACTTCTTTTCAACGTATATACAAATGACGTCCCGCCAACTACGGCTCATAAATTTATATACGCAGATGACATGGCACTGGCTACACAACATCAGTCCTTGGAAACAGGCGGCAACCAGCTTACGCGAGATCTTGAAATACTGCATGCATATTACAAGAAATGGTGCCTTATGCCCAACCCGCTAAAATCGGAAACTGGGGCATTTCACTTGTCGAATAGGTTAGCTGGAGAGGAACTGAATGTATATTTTGGGGAAGAAAGAATTAGACACAACCAATGCCCAACATATTTGGGTGTCACGTTGGACAAGACTTTATCCTATAATCAGCACATTACAAAAAGCGCACAGAAAATTAAATCCAGAAATAATATCTTGAGTAAACTCGCAGGAACTTCGTGGGGTGCGGATGGAAACACACTCAGAACTGCCGCGCTGGCTCGAACTTACTCTGTGGCAGAGTACTGTGCACCGGTATGGTACAAAAGTCACCACACGTATAAAATCGACGTGCAGCTCAATGAAGCTATGAGAGTTGTAACTGGGACATTAAGATCAACCCCAACAGTATGGCTCCCGATCCTGGCGAATATTGCCCCCCTCAAATTCGCAGAACAGCTATCGCACAAAAGGAGTGGATGAAGGCTTCCACCCAAGACGGCTTACCTATTCAACTGTCTATCAATCCTCCTCCTTCTAAGCGCCTCAAATCTCGCAACCCAATCTGGATGGACGACGAACTTAAGAGCGAGTACAACATGCACTCCAAATGGAACGAGCTTGTGGCTAGCAGTCTGGGAACACGCAACTTGAACTTAGTTGCCGATATATCGGGTGCCCTCCCGGGCATGGACTTTCCTCGTCATACCTGGAGTCGTCTAAATCGTTTTAGGGTGGGTCATGGCAGATGCCGTGATATGCTTCATAAATGGGGAATTGAAGACTCACCAGCTTGCGACTGTGGCGCTCCACGACAAACGATGGAACACATTCTGACCGAATGTCCACCCAGAGCCTTTCCTGGGGTAATCCAGAACTTATTTTTGCCCCACTGGCAAATTGACTGGATAAATGACCTCAATATAAATGTTTAATGTAAATTTTGTCCCTGACTACATATATGTTTTATATATACTTGTAATATTTTTTAAGTCCTTATATTTCTCATGCATGTTTACTTTTTTCTTTTACAACTATTTGTTTGTTTATATATGCTTATCTCTGTGTATGTTTATAGAATGTATTCACATATCCTGTATTTGTGCTTCTCATACGAAATAAAAAAACTACCTATACAGTTAAAGTTAGTATTTATGTAATAAACGTTTTTCTCTCTATTTCTTAAAATAAAAAAATAGTATATCATTGAACGTTAAGGTGCCGCACTTGCCCCACTCTCCCCTAACGAATCACGTCCTGAATTTCCTTATACTACTTAGAAAACATCCTGTAGGGTATACTATTTTACTCCTAAATGTTAAAAAATATACATAAATTTACTTTTTACAGATAATTTATATATCACGGAATCCAAAGGACACCTGCGTATCTTATTATTATTTTTCAAAGATAATAAAAGATTTTGATGGCACATTAGATGAATTCTGCAATCTGTTTTTGCGAGGAAAAAGTAAATTTATATTATGTTGTTAAATACCTACTGAAAGAAAATCATCAACAGCTTTTTTTTCTAGTTAATTATGCTCCATATTGGGATCACGTTCTACCATTTTGGAAAAGACGAAATCAGGAAAATATCCTTTTTCTCAAATACGAAGAATTAAAGCAAGACCTTCCTGGTGTTATTGATCGGGTAGCCATCTTTTTAGGTAAAAACTTATCCCAAGAGCAAGTTTACACACTTGCAGATCATCTTAGTTTCGACAATATGAAAAATAACACAGCTGTCAATTACGATTGGCTAGTGAAACTGTCATCTAAATATAAAGCTGATAAAAACAGTTCTTTCATGCGAACAGGAAAGGTTGGTGATTACAAGAATGTCATGTCTGAAGAAATGATCGAAAAATTTGATAGATGGACAAAGGAACATACAAAAGGGACAGGTCTAGACTTTTAAATAAATTTGTTTTTGATTTTTACTTATTTATTAAATCAATGAGATTGAAGTGTTTCGTTTTTGTTGGTATAAACTAGTTCAAGTTTTTGTAGCACACTAAAATAGCATATTGTTTTATTCGGAGTAAAAATTATACTTTTTGTGGCAAGGAAGAAGATTTGACATTATACAGGAAAGGCACAAAAAGTCATTTTTATTCCGAATAGAACATGCAATTTTTTTCAAAAGTCATAAATTTTTTTTTTAATTAATTTCAAACATTACAAATAATATACGATATATACGATAGTATATTATTTGTAATGAGACGATAATGCAATTTTATCGTCGTGTATAAAACAATATTTTTTTCCATAGGGAGTTACGTTTTAAAAAATATTCAGAAATTATTATTTCAAGGAATTTACTCGTATTACAAGTAGAGAAAATATTGTGCTGGGTTGACTTTGGTTGCTATGTAATTTGAAAAATAAATAAAGCTGTCTCTTTAGTTGTCAGTTTTGAGTCAATATTTTTAAATTCTCTTTCGTGTCGATTGCTAACTGAATTGGAGCCAGAAATGGCTCAAAACGAAATAAGTAAATTACCAACAGATATTCCGGCTGAGGAGACAAACGCCATATCCAAACTACTTCCATTTAAATGCCGAATAACTTATGAAAAGGAATACAAAAATTCTCTAAAATGGAAGCGATTAAAAAACGTGCCAGAAGAAATAAACTGTTTAACCTATCCTCGGTGTTAAAATATCATTTAATCTACCCGTGCGGTTAAAGTACTATTCTATCTACTATTTTTGATAGATATAAGGCAATTTTAACAGTTGCTATGGAAAAAAAATTGCGCCGGGAGGCTAGGTTAGGTTAGGCCATACCAAGGGCCATACTAAAATATGTTAATAAAAAGTTGGTAGGCAGTTCTTTTAGTTTCACAGTATTAGTATAGTAGTAATTAGTATATATTAGTGTAGGAATTTTTCCCATTTTGGTCCGCGGTTATTTCTCCTATCCGCCACCTGGGGTCGCGTCCGATGGGTGTTTGGAGTTCTCCACACGGATTTTCTCAAAAACGGACTATGGAAACACGGAATATCTCAAAAACTGCGACTTTGACTGATTTTGATGTTATTACAAATTTTGTTGCAAATATTATTCCTAATCTTAAATTGGAAACCGCGTTTCGCTAGCTACTGCAATTTTGGAGTTACGATTTTTTTAAATTTTTAACCCCCTCTCATACCTCCTTACCAACCCCCCACACCCATCAAAAACTAATGGCCAGATTCTCGGGTGCCACAGTATTTTTGTGCCAAATTTGGTTAAAATCGGTTTAGCGGTTTTTGAGTTATCGTTACAGACGAACAGACACCATGAAAATATTTTGTATTTAGTCACTCATGAGTGAAATTAAAAAAAAACTTTTTTTTGCCGATCTTAATAGCCTACCATACCTGTTGGTATGGTCGGCTAAAAAATATTTATATTTGATATCAATTAAACTTTTAGTTACGTAAACGAGGGTGCGATTTTTAAATTCATTGTTGCCAAACATGGTCATATTCAGCTTATTTCCTGACATTGTCATTCGATTTGACATTTTAGTTTTGTATTACGTTGTATTACGAGATTTTGGTTTAAATAAATAGTGTTGCGATCAGGGTTGGCATGATTTATATCAAGTGATTTTTTAAATTTTAATCATGTGATTTAAATCAAAAAAAAATATTTTGTTGAAACTTAAATCAGAAAATAACTGTAAAAGTTATAAAAATGTGTCCTAGAAAACTACAAAAAATATTACTATAACAGATATAATAGATAATAAATCGAAAAATAATCCTAAACGTTATAAAACTATATATATAAAAATAACTATTCATCAATT
>NW_022147313.1:0-2815 GCF_002938485.1 Sitophilus oryzae
ACTTTGATTTGCAATTGACATGTCTTAAAACAAAATATTGTTAGTCATGCAGATTCGTTATTTATCGAGTAAGTTACAAGTGTTTAATGCTTCTAAAAGAAAAGCTGCGCATATTATTATCGTCTCCAGTTTTCAGCTATTCGACAAGGTAAAGCAAAGCTTAATCCAAGTTAATTCATTATGAATTATTCTCCATTTACATGGATATGTCAATATGTGATAATATTTCAATAAAATCAAAACTTCACGTTGAGTTTAAAAAATGTATCAGCGTGTATCCAAGTAAACATTGCTTTTGCGAAGTTCTTTGATAAATACTTAGAATAAAAATATTTAATTTGTTTGCCCTAATTTGCCCTTTTGATCTATTGTATATGCATTTTCGTTGCAATATGCACTGTAAGCACCCCTCTTAAGCCATCTTGCCAAGATGGCGCTCAAAATCAGTATTTTGTAAATATCTCGAAAACTATGCGTTTTTCGCAAAAATTTGAAGAGAGCAAAATTAAAGAGAATAATAATTTTTTATAAAAAAGGTTATATGAAAATTTTCGCTAAAGTCAACCGTTTAGGCACAAAATCCCTGGAATTTTTACAATTTTGCGTAAAGTATGATATACATAATATAGTCGATTTTCCGAAATCAAATGTCGATTAGTGTTCACTAAAGCTTGTTTTAGTTTAGTTTCTTCAATTTTGTCATGAAACAGTGGCGTATCATTAATTTGCTCATTAATTTATGAATAATTAATTCTCGTGCTGGACAGCATTCATTGCAAACTTACCACCAGGTTCAGTATTGGTCTGGTTGTACCAAAGATGCCGAAGAATGGGGTTGGAAGAAAACAATAACAGGCATTACTCCAGTCACAACGTTGAAAGATCCAGCTCCAAAATCCCTATTGGCCTTTTTATCCTGTAAATACAAAACCAACAACTATGGTAAAGCCTGCGGATGCCAGAAAAGCAGAATTAAAATGTTCAATGATTTGTGCATACTGCAATGGGAAATTCTGTGACAACGTCACTGAAGTGTCACTCGACGAATCCGATGAAGAGGAGTTGGACTTGCCTGTAGATATCCCTCTGGCGGCTGAAGATGAAGAGTTGGACGTATTGAGAGACCACCCTGATGAGCCCAGCATAGCAGACACGATCGACTTTGACATCAATGAGCCAGATCCGTCGGGCTTGTGCAGATAAGTTAAAGTTTTTAATTTATCTAGTGGAGTAGGCCTCCGAGGAGACCACGTTAAAATAAACGCGCCATGTACTTTACCTCTTGGGTGGTTTGGAAACAAGTACACATTTTCAATAATTAATATTAATTATTCATAAATTAATGATACGCCACTGTTTTATGACAAAATTGAAGAAACTAAACTAAAACTAGTTTTAGTGAACCCTAATCGACATTTGATTTCGCAAAATCGACTATACATAATATATCATATTTTACGCAAAATTGTAAAATTTCCAGGGATTTTGTGCCTAAACGGTTGACTCTAGCGAAAATTTTCATAAAACCTTTTTTATAGGAAATTTTAATTTTGCTCTCCTCAAATTTTCGCGAAAAATGCATAGTTTTCGAGATATTCACAAAATACCGATTTTGGGCGCCAAAGTGTGAGATACATAGGCTAGCTTAATTTTTGTAAATACGAATCTGCATTTTCAATATTCGGTTTTCAAAGAATTCGGTCTGCAAGAGTACAACGATATGCCATACTCAATATTTTTATTTTGTTTCGGGCACTTAAACACAATTTGTTTAAACGAATTTCAAGTCCGGCTCTAACTTTTTAAAATATATAATGTATTCATCGTAACAATATTGATGAGCTTTAAAATTTAATAATGAATTGTGGTCAAACATTGAATACGGAAAATCAAATACAATAAAATAATAAAAAATAATATAGCATAATCAATATAAATGAGGCGTCAAGTTGCAAAACCCGCCTTATCTATTTTCAATTATTAAATTGCCTAATGACATAAATTAATAGTGAAACCCTAAAATCTACATAAACATAGTCCCAAACTGCAGCAAAAGTCACCTATTCCTATATAGAATTCACTACCAATCACGTTACTACAGCAAAATCCGTCTTATTTACTTATATTTGCTTTTTATTGTTATTATTGTGGCAAATCCCCAATCAAATCCCCCATTTACAAGTATAATATTACTACTGACGTTTTATCGATTTCAGATTTTCTACCTAATTTTAAGGTATTATAGATTTTAAGGAATTATTGATAATATTTGCATATCTAATAAATTAAGTTGGGATGCAATTATCTTGCTGTAGCAAAACACGCAATATACTACTGCAACAAGACCCGCTTTATCCGAATTATTTTTGTGTTTTTTCGCTTTAAAAATTAAATATTCATTTTTATTTCTAGAAAAACGAGATACAAAACAATGATTCCACTCAATGGACAAATTTGTTGTAAAATATCGCTTCAAAAATTTGCTAAAGCATTTTTTACATATTATCTCGAAACAGCGTTTTGGGGATAAGGCGGGTTTTGCAACTTGACGCCTCAAATATAATATAATATACAGGGTTGTTCACCACATACGACACGGAGTATTGTGGCTAAACGATGATATTTTTACAAATTGTAAGTTTGGGGTTCGTTGAAGGACTATTAGAGCTACAATTTAAAAATATTTTTACAAGATATAGAGTGTCCCAAATAAATAAAAAATATCAAAGTTGTATTTTTTTAAATGGAACACCCTGTATATTATTACATTTTTAGTTTCTACGATTAAAATAAAGGTAAATTTGATTAAGGTTTA